>NC_064428.1:35706646-35971646 GCF_023375975.1 Astyanax mexicanus
CATTTGTGTTATTTGGTTTGTAAGCGCTGCATCGTTGCTAGGTTACCTGTATGTGGGCGGAGAAATACATGGAGAGCTTCAGTTAGTATATAACGGTATAAAAATGGATAAAGTACCAGTCTCTGAAGTGATTTAGTACGTTATAACATTCCAGCAGAGGGTCTTCTGTACTATTCTTTGCTTAAACAGAGCTAAGTTAGTCTATAACTAAACCTGTTCTCTGCAGTAAACTGGTCTATAGCGCTCCCTTGTGGCCGTCTTGGGCAAATCCTATGCATGAACATATCAACAATGGGCATCAGTCAGTTAGACACACAATTACTTTCTAAGACCGGCTTGGAAATGATCCTCCTTCTGAACTGTAACAAAGCGTATTGTTGCCTATTAACTTGGTAATAAAGTCATGGTTTGGGAATTGCAGTGTCCAGCAGACTGATATCGTTTCTGATGAGCATCCAGCAGAGTTTTCACTCTTCACAGTGATGGCATTGAGGGAACACCTGTTCCTGAGGAACACCTGTTCCTTCTCTTCATTAGAAATTGATAGGATTGAAAGTAGATTCCCGGAGGATGCAGGAACAGGCCCTCCGAGCAAAGCTGTAGCCGTTAGCAACACAACGACAAAGCGGTGGAGGTAGAGAGCATGGTAACGGATCTCTTGGCTCACCTGGTCTGTGACATCATAGACCACGATGATGCCGTGGGCTCCTCTGTAGTAGCTGGAGGTGATGGTGCGAAATCTCTCCTGACCCGCAGTGTCCCACTGAGAAAACACACACACACAACCAATCAAACAACAGACAGAGCTGAGCTTATATTACCTTACCAAAATTATCATGTTGGTTGGTGTGGTGCAGTGGATAACACCACTCCCTGCCAGTGAGCTTCTACATCATGTGAGAGACTGGGGTTCAATTCCTGGTCTTGGCTTCACCAATAAGAGACTTTGGGCAAGACTCCTAACTAGGGATGCAACGATACCACTTTTTCCTTACTGACACTGATACCGATATCTGCCGATACCGATTACCGATACCGATAACAATCCTGAATAAGATATAATAACCTGATTGGCTGCTTCGCAGTTTTCACCTTTTTTTGAAAGATCTGTTAAGATAATTAGTATCGAAATGGTATCGGCCGATACCCATTGCCGATACCGATACTGTGTGTAAGTATACTCCAGTAAGTCTAGACAATGAGGCTACAGAATTACTATGATAGTAATATAATAGAGTGCAATCATATGTAATAACTAATAAATATGGTTTATTTTAAGATTAAATACATAGACAAACATATTGGGTCACTGTTTTTTCTGGACTTGTACTTCTGCTGTTAATATACGTGTATCATATCCGTACAGAACTTTAAACCTGAGCTATGAAACCTAAAACTGCAGGTTATGTTAGCCGTGATGCTAACAGTCAGGTTTAGCAGATTTTAGGGCTGTGATGCAAACAGGCATAGCAGGATTAGAGTAGGTTATCTGCAATGATAACAGCTGGGCTTGGCAGGGATGGAATGAGTTAGCTGTGATGCTAACAGCCAGGCACAGACTGGTTCAGGGCTGTGATGCTAACAAAAAAGCAGACAGCCTTGGCAGACTGGGAGCAGCTTAATCACAAAGCTAACAGCCACTGTAGATAGTTTTTTTTTTAAATATGACTGAAGCTAATAGCCGAGCTTAGTTGGGTTTACAGCAGTGATGCTAGTTTAAGCCCATGAGCAGGTAAGCTGCAATACTAACAGCTGGGCTTGGTAGAGGTGGAGCGCTGTCTGTCTGTCTCTCTCTCTCTCTATTTCCACTAGGTAATACACTGAGGGTAACCCTCATTTTCAATGCAGATGAGCATTTACAAAATTAAAGGGACAGAAAAATAAATTTAAATAATAAAATCAAGCAAACAATATAAGATTTATTTAAGAAGAAATTGAATAATTCAGAATAAAAGGGACATGCAGGATCAAATGTAAAGCAAATACAACAAAGAGATAAATAATTAGAATAATAAAATATAAACAATAAAAGAAATAAAAGACTAAAATAACATCACAATTATAAAAAAGTAAATGATGGAACTAAAACAAATAGAAATAATAAGTTAAAAAAGTAGAAAAAATAAAAGGACGAAATAAAATAAATAAATAATAATGGATAAATAAATTAAAAAATGAATACAATAAAAGGGTTAAAAGGTAAAACATAAAATGTAATAAATAAAAACACAATAAATAAAAAGATATAACAGCTGGCCTTTGCAGGTTTGGAGCAGATTGGCTGCGATGCTAAATGTTTTTCTGAGCTGGATTACTCTCTGATAGTTAATGACAGGTCATTAGCACCAAGCTAGTTAGATAGGGCAAGTCTTGAAGTCACAAAAGGAACTCTTTTACCGTTTAATGGCATCACCATGCATCAGTGGGCGGGGCTACATAATACATGTGGTGAAAAAATGATTTGATTCCAGTTTACTTACGATCTGTAGTTTGATGGTCTTTCCGTCCAGCTCTATCGTTCTGATTTTGAAGTCGACGCCGATCGTGCTGATGTAGCTTTCAGTGTATGTGTCATCCTGAGCAAAGACAGAAGAGAAACAGAGATAAACAGAGATAAAAAGAGATAAGAGAGAGAGAGTAGAAGAGAGAGAGAGCAGGAAGAGGACGTGTAAATCTGCGTAAATCTGCACTGGGTGCAAGACAATAACAGTTCATGAACCTGAACATCAACTCAGCAAGACTACAATCGTACATCTCTATAACAACAGCCTACAGTCTATACAGTCGCTCACCGCAAAACGCAGAAGAAGACAGGACTTCCCGACCCCAGAGTCTCCAATCAGCAGCAGTTTAAACAGGTAATCACTAAAAAAAAAAAAAAACAAGAACAAGAACAAGAACTACAGTCAGACAGACAGAACAGTGTATATAACTAACTACAATCAGACAGACAGAATAGTGTATATAACTAACTACAATCAGACAGACATAACAGCGTATATAACTAACTACAGTCAGACAGACAGAACAGTGTATATAACTCACTACAGTCAGACAGAAAGACAGAACAGTGTATATAACTAACTACAGTCAGACAGAACAGTGTATATAACTAACTACAGTCAGACAGAACAGTGTATATAAGTAACTACAGTCAGACAGACAGAACAGTGTATATAACTAACTACAGCCAGACAGAGAGGACAGTGTATATAACTAACTACAGTCAGACAGAACAATGTATATAATTAACTACAGTCAGACAGACAGAACAGTGTATATAAGTAACTACAGTCAGACAGACAGAACAGTGTATATAACTAACTACAGTCAGACAGAACAATGTATATAACTAACTACAGTCAGACAGAAGAGTGTATATAACTAACTACAGCCAGACAGAGAGGACAGTGTATATAACTAACTACAGTCAGACAGAACAATGTATATAATTAACTACAGTCAGACAGACAGAACAGTGTATATAAGTAACTACAGTCAGACAGACAGAACAGTGTATATAACTAACTACAGTCAGACAGAACAATGTATATAATTAACTACAGTCAGACAGACAGAACAGTGTATATAACTAACTAAAGTCAGACAGACAGAACAGTGTATATAACTAACTACAGTCAGACAGACAGAACAGTGCATATAACTACAGTCAGACAGACAGAACAGTGTATATAAGTAACTACAGTCAGACAGACAGAACAGTGTATATAACTAACTACAGTCAGACAGAAGAGTGTATATAACTAACTACAGTCAGACAGACAGAACAGTGTATATAAGTAACTACAGTCAGACAGACAGAACAGTGTATATAACTAACTACAGTCAGACAGAAGAGTGTATATAACTAACTACAATCAGACAGACAGAACAGGGTATATAACTAACTACAGTCAGACAGACAGAACAGGGTTTATTAACTACAGTCAAACTGACAGAACAGGATATATAACTAACTATAGTCAGACAGACAGAACAGTGTATATAAGTAACTACAGTCAGACAGACAGAACAGTGTATATAACTAACTACAGTCAGACAGACAGAACAGTGTATATAAGTAACTACAGTCAGACAGACAGAACAGTGTATATAACTAACTACAGTCAGACAGAAGAGTGTATATAACTAACTACAGTCAGACAGACAGAACAGTGTATATAAGTAACTACAGTCAGACAGACAGAACAGTGTATATAACTAACTACAGTCAGACAGAAGAGTGTATATAACTAACTACAATCAGACAGACAGAACAGGGTATATAACTAACTACAGTCAGACAGACAGAACAGGGTTTATTAACTACAGTCAAACTGACAGAACAGGATATATAACTAACTACAGTCAGACAGACAGAACAGGGTATATAACTACAGTCAGACAGACATAAGAGTGCATATAACCAACTACAGTCAGACAGACAGAACAGTGAATATAACCAACTACAGTCAGACAGACAGAACAGTGAATATAACCAACTACAGTCAGACAGACAGAATAGTGAATATAACCAACTACAGTCAGACAGAACGGGGTATATATAACCAACTACAGTCAGACAGAACAGGGTATATATAACTAACTACAGTCAGACAGAACAGGGTATATATAACTAACTACAGTCAGACAGACAGAACAGTGTATATAACCGCAATGTATAATCAGCGGTTGTCCGCGGGGAGGGTAGCCGGGTATTTACTCACTATTCTGGGTTCATGGTTGAACAGAGCCCCGGTCCGCGGTTTCCTCCCCGCAGAGCTCAATAACACCGTTATTAACCCGGTAATTTACTCTACTCTGATCTATAAGCGCTTATTAATGATTATTATTACTGTTAATAAGGGTATTAATGTTTATATAAGGGTCTATAAACTAAAAACCCGTAACAGCTCGAGCTCCACTCAGCTAGTGCCAATATCCCACCGAATACTGTTTCACAGCAACAACCGCCCCTACACCGCAACCCGTCAAAATAAGAGTCCTTTAACAAAGGGCTTTTAAGTTCATTTAAAATAAATTAATAAATATATAAAAATGTATTTATTATTATTATTATTATTATTATTATTATTATTATTATTATTATTATTATTATTATTATTATTAAAACTGATAATTGCAAAATAAAATAATACAAATTAAAACATTTAATAAAAAAGCGCGAGGCTTTATTTAGTTAAGTATATGTAATTTAATATTAATTAATAGATTTTTGCTTCAATTAAATAATTTTTTAATCGTTTAAATGCCATTTTTATTAAAAGTGATTATTATTATCTATTGAAATTAAGTAAACTTGTGTATGTTATTGAATTGTTTGTTCTAACAAATGTAGAAGTCTTCATATATCTATTTATTTGAATTGCATTGTAATTAGTTTATTAATGTTTTATTTTGATTTTATTATAAATTTCTGTTTTCTATTTTATAACATTGCATTACGACACATTATAATATTTGTAATATATTTATATGTATTTAAGACGTTTTTTAATGGTACATTACACATTATATCCCTTTCAGACCTGAGTTATGCTCCAGTTATGGAAAAATATAAGAATGTTGTTTTCTGTCTGTAATGCAAACAAAATAAGACACTGCTATTCTAATATAAAATTTATATTAAAGTAAATCCAGTTAACTTATTTTCTATTCCTAAACATGATTAAAAGTGATCTTACTTTGTCTCATTTGCCTCATTTATGACTGAGTTGCTGATTTTTTTCCAGTGCAGTGGGCGGGGCTAAGCGACTGTTTCATTGGCTGGTTTATGATCTTTTCTGATAGAAAACAGGTGTCAATTACTGTTCTGTGCAATAAAACACTTAAAAAAAGAGTAAATGACGCAGGTCTGAAAGGGACATTTTTTTATTTTTAAACTCTGCTGTATTCAAACAAATAAATAATCTCACAGATTAAAAAAAACTCTAATAATCACTAATATGCCCAAAATTACAGAGAATAATCAATAATAACCTCACAAATACAAGTGATCCCAACAGATACAGAATATATTCAGTAAAAAAAAAAACGTTATACTTTTATCTGCTTAGAGAGGTGATAATGCATGTGATAAAGTGCTTTAGTCACCTGCATGTCCTCTCCATTAGGGGGCACCAATGTACAACTGTTAAACTATATATTACCCATCTAACTGCGTGTGTGAGGGAGATTTCCACAATACTAGAGAAATAAACACTGACTTTAACACATCACAGTTAAACACTATATACTGTCTTTACATTTCATTAATTATTGCAGAAATAAAACTAGTTCTTAACATTAAAATGAACTGGGAAAGTCTTATATAATAATCTAACATGGTAAACTTATTAGAAATTTAAGTTAACTTCTGGTTTTAGAATAACCTGCTGTGTGTTTAGATCTTTATTTTTTTAATTCTCTTTAATTGGGGTACAAAAAGTGTATACACACAGATATACTTATATATACAGCTCTGGAAAAAAAAAAAGCGACCACGTCAGTTTCTGAAATTTTCTGAGTTTTTCTGATTTTGCTATTTATAGGTTTATGTTTGAGTAAAATGAACATTGTTGTTTTATTCTATAAACTACAGACAACATTTCTCACAAATTCCAAATAAGAATATTTTAGTCATTTAGAGCATTTATTTGCAGAAAATGAGAAAACAGTCAAAAGATGCAGAGCTTTCAGATCTCAAATAATGCAAAGAAAACAAGTTCATATTCATTTACAAACAACAACAATACAAAAGTTTTATTTAAGGGAGTAGAATTGGTAGAATAAACATGATTTTTAAAGACAGTTTTATGCATCTTGGCATCATGTTCTCCTCCACCAGTCTTACACACTGCTTTTGGATAACTTTATGCTGCTTTACTCCTGGTGGAAAAATTCAGGCAGTTCAGTTTGGTGGTTTGATGGCTTGTGATCATCCGTCTTCCTCTTGATTATATTCCAGAGGGTTTTAATGGGGTTCAGGGCTGGAAATTGTGGTCCTTCTTCCACAGCATCCCCAGATCATCACTGATCTCTGTGAGACTGAGACTCTGCAGGTCTCCATCTAAACATTTGATGGCCGGGTTTTGAGCAAAGGTGAAAATAAAACTCATCAGAGAAGATGTCATTACTCCAGTCCTCTATAGTCAAATTCTTATGATCTTTTGCAATCTTCAGCCTGGCTCTTCTTTGCTTCTCATTGAAGAAGATCCTTTTTTAGCTTGATTCCTGCCTCTAAGAGATTGTTTTAAACTGTTATTTCCATGCACTTTATCACCCCAGCTGCCATTTGCCATACTTTTTATAGGTCACTTGATGTCATCCTGCGGTTGCTGACTGATATTCAAATAAGTTAACGGTCAGTATCCAGTATCCAAACTCCATTGAAAAACCTCTAAATGTAATTATGTAAGATGTAAGTTGGTCACAAGCAATCAAACTGAACTGCATGAATTTTTGGCCAGGTGCAGAATAAGTCCACCCAAAAGCAGTGTGTAAGACTGGTGGAGGAGAACATGATGCCAAGATGAATGGAAGTTGTGATTAAAAACCAGGATTATTCCAACTTGTTTTCTTTGCATTATTTGAGGTCTGAAAGCTCTGAATTTCAGCCATTTCTCATTTTCTGTAAATAAATGCTCTAAATGACAATATTTTTATTTGGAATTTGGGAGAAATGTTGTCTGTAGTTTATAGAATAAAACAACAATGTTCATTTTACTTAACCCTTGTGTGTTGTTCGGGTCTGTGGGACCTGTTTTCATTTTTCATCAAATTATACAAAAAAAATATTTTTTCTAACTCAAACTCATTGGCATTGGCTCATTTTTTGTGGAAAAACATATATCAAAACACATTTTTGATAAACACACACTGTACCCCCCCCCCCCACACACATTTATATTACATACAGTATGTTTGGCCAAGGGCTAATAAACATTGCTTCATTTGTAAATTTGAAACTAAACAAATTTTCTACTCATATCTTGAGTTTAATTCATTTTCTTTTACATTTTATTAAAAACTAATAAAAAAAGAGTAGCACTTTTTAAAAGAAATGTAACATAAGAAAGGTAAAGGGTAAATATTAACCATGTAAGCTGTTTATATTGCTTGCAATTTAGGTGAAGCGAGCATGTGTAAAGCATTTTTATGTAAAATCCTTAATTTTGCTGAATTAAATACAAATAACAAAGTAAACGAGTAACAAAAATATGAACACCACACAAGGGTTAAACATATACCTATAAATAACAAAATCAGAAAAACTGGTCATTTTGAAGTGGTCTCTTAATTCTTCCCAGAGCTGTGTATATATATATATATATATATATATATATATATATATATATATATATATATATATGTAAATATATACATATTATACATATATATCCCTGACAGCATGCTGGTGCTCATGTGGGTCTCACATGGGTGGAATGTGGGCTTAGTGAGTTCCAGAGTGGGGCCTGTATGGTTTAACCCAACTGGGGCCCTGAATATTTTGTCCACAGGAGGATCAGAAGGAGTTAAACTTGCTTAATCTTGTTTATTTCACTTCCAAGTTCTTTTTTTCTGTTGTAACTAAACAAGAGGTCCTATGATACATCATACAGAAAACGTAGGAAGGAATTCCTGGCCAGATTAAAGTTATTATCTAAATCACTGTGCGTTACTATTTTGACATTTTTCTTAGTAAAAAGATATTGTAGCTTCCGGCTGGTCCAATGTTATGTTAAGACTTAAAAGTAACTTAAAAGTGACTTAAAGCTCTGAAAAAAATAAGAGAACACTTAAACATTGTGAGCTTCTTTGATTTTACAAAATTGAAAACCTCTGGAATATAATCAAGAGGAAGACGGATGAACACATGCCATCAAACCAAACTGAACTGCTTGAAGTTATCCAAAAGCAGTGTGTAAGACTGGTGGAGGAGAACATGATGCCGAGATGTTTGAAAACTGTGATAAAAATCCAGGTTTATTCCACCAAATATTGATTTCTGAACTTGAGACTTTAAGATTATGAACTTGTTTTCTTTGCATTATTTAAGGTCTGAAAGCTCTGCATGTCACGAATACCCAGGCAGGGAGACGAGGAGGCGGACACAATTGCAGGTAAGGGAAAAATGAATGATTTAATAAATAATAACAAATAAACAATGAAACAAGTAAACACGTAACCAAGATAAACGAATAATCAAAAACCAAAACAAACGAGTGAAACTAGAGAACATAAACCTAAACAAACAAGAAGTACTTATGATAAACTAACGGAATAAATACAAGTAGCTAATCTAGAAAATAAACACAAAGCAGGGATATATACAAGGAGCTTAGGGAGACGGAAATAAACAGGAAACTAGAAACATAAAACTAGAGATAAACACAGAGGCAATGAAACACAGAGAAAGACAAACGACAGGGGAAGGTGCAAAGACCGACGGAGACAAAGTGGCAGAGGAGTGCTATTTATAATAACATGAAACACACTAGAATTGGAAACACCTGGGGAAGGGGCGGAGCTACAAATGAGAAACAGGTGGAAAAGTACTGAGACGGGAGACACAGGGGAGCACAGGTCACGTGGGGAAGACACACAGAGACACGAGACGAGGCCAAGATGTGACACTGCATCTTTTCTGTTATTTCAGCAATTTCTCATTTTCTGTAAATAAATGCTCTAAATGACTTTAATATTTTTATTTGGAATTTGTAAAAAATGTTATCTGTAGTTATAGAATAAAACAACAATGTTCATTTTACTCAAACATAAACCTATAAATAGCAAAATCAGAGAAACTGATTGCATTAAGAAGGAAAGAAGGTCAGTCAATCTGAAATATTTCAAGAACTTTGTAAGTATCCTCAAGTTAAAGACCATAAAACATGATGATGATGATGAAACTGGCACTCATCAGTAATGCCCCAGAAACAGAAGAGCCAGAGTCCCCTCTGTTGTACAGGTAAGTTTATCAAAGTTATCAGCCTCAGAATCCACTAAAAGTTATCAGCTCCCCAGATAAGAGCATCTAAAAGCTTCTTCACAGAGTATTTTAATTTGTTTAACACTGTTTTTAATGTACTACATGAATCACTATGTGTTCCTTCATAGTCTGATAGATCACTTCACTATTCATTTACTATGTACCTGTATGTTACAGGTTTTCAGAAAGTTCCTGGAACAATATTTCTGTATTCTGGGATACAATTTATGCTGTATATGTGTGTTAATAAAGCTCCTATAGCCCAGCAGTTATAACAGGGCGGGGCACATTAAGCATCATCATCCTCATCATCCTCATCATCCTCATCATCTTCCTCATCTTCACAGTGCCGGACCCCGCCGCGGAGGAGACGCTACACAGGAAAGTGTGAAAGACTGGCTGTCACGCACTGGTTCCAGTGCTGGTGTTAGTGGTGTTGTTGTTTTGTCCCAGTGGGCGTGATATGGGCCGGCGTGGATTACACTGATTACACAGGAACTTCCTGCAGGAAACGAGAACACAGATCCAAAACCCTGCAAGAAAGAATGTGTGGAAGCTCCTCACAACTAAACAGCTACTGTAGAAAACACACGCCACTAAACCAGCACTCCTACTATACTCTACTATACTTTACTATACTCTACTATACTCTACTATACTCTACTATACTCTACTATACTCTACTATACTCTACAAGAGTACTACAGAGGTGGGAATCACAGGGCATCTCTCGATACGATACAATATTATCATGATATGATAAGATATGATAATATCATGGTAAGATGTTATCATGTTACAATATAATCACAAAATGATATTATCACGATATGGTATTATTACAATACAATATTATCATGATATGATATTATCATGATAAGTTATTTCACAATACAATATTAGTGCGATACGATATTATATTATCACAATACGATATTATCATTGAATGATATTTTCACGATACTATATTATCATGATATGATATTTTCATGATACAATATTATTATGATATGATATTATCACGATACAATAATTTCACAATTCATTATTATCATGTTATGATAGTAGTATGACTCGATATTATCACGATGCAATATTATCATGATACGATGTTAGTACGATACGATATTACTATGATAGGTTATTATCATGATAGGTTATTATTATTTTCATAGTATGATATCACAATACAATATTTTCACGAAACAATATTATCATGATATGATATTGGTACGATACGTTATTATCACGATACAATATTATTATGATATGATATTAGTACGATATGATATTATCACGATACAATATTATTATAATACGATATTAGTACGATTCGATATTATCACGATACAATATTATTATGATATGATATTGGTACGATACGATATTATCACTATACAATATTATTATGATACAATATTATCATGACACAACATTATCATGTTATTTGATATTAGTATGATATGATATTATCACGATACAATGTTATCATGATATGATATTGGTAAGATACAATATTATCATGATACAATATTATTATGATACAATATTAGTACAATTCAATATTATTATGATACGATATTAGTACGATTCGATATTATCACAATACAATATTATTATAATACGATATTAATATGATTCAATATTATCAAAATACAATATTATTATGATATGATATTGGTACGATACGATATTATCACTATACAATATTATTATGATACAATATTAGTACAATTCAATATTATCATGATACAATATTATTATTATATAATATTGGTATGATACGATATTATCACGATACAATATTATCATGATATGTTGCCTGCAATAATGATATCACGATATTGTGATTTTGTCCCACCGCTAATATTACAATTTGCTGTAATATTTTCATATCTATATGTATATATGTGTACTATGTATACAAATTTAAAGGTATATGTTTGAGTATATCATTTGAGAACATTGTGGTTTTATTCTACTACTGCCTAATGACAACATTTCTCCCACATTCCAAATAAAAATATTGTCTAATGACCATCCTGCTTCTTTCACTCCAGTCCTTTATGCTCCCTCTCTCAAAGTCTGTCCACTGAGGAAAATGTCTTGTAGAGTGTTGTTGAGGCATCACTAGCAGTCAGTGATCTCTCACCAGGAGGTGCACTACCCAAAGCCTGTGAGCACATGCTGCTGGATGTGTCATTTTACATGTCGTTTGCCTCCTGTTGTCGCTTTAGAGAGTTAGTAAATGTTTTACTACATTAATTAATATTTTATTTATATTTTATCAGTAGTGTATGTATAGTGTAGTGTGAGTCACGTACGCTCTCAGTCTGTCTCTGTTATCACCCAGCCTTCATCACTGCCAGCATAACCCTGCACAGACACACCACTGAACCACATGACCTCCCCTCGCACACTCACACTCACACTCACTCTCACTCTCACACTCACATCACCTCAGAGCTGCTTTACAGGCAGGAAGGTTACCGGATACATTGTAGCAACTTAAAAAGCAACAAAGAACATAAATCTTTAACATGAAAAAAAAAGATTAAAACTGTAGAATTTAAACTGTAGAATTGAAGTAATTTACAGTATATAGTCGTGATCACTAATAATACTAAACATTAATAATAATAATAATAGTTATTAAAGATATTAACAACTTTCTTTCTCTAACCAGATTAATGTAATGCAGTCAAATTAAATACTTTTAATTGAACTTTTATTAGAACATATACATTATTATAGCATATGACAATATAATGTAGTCTATATATATAAATATATATATGTGAGGACCGTAAGACAACTCATATTTTTCAGAATTGTAATATTTTATTTTTCATAATAAAAGGCTTCAAAAGAGCTGTAATTGCATTACCCGTGTACAGCATAGGTACAGTGAGGTAAAGTGAGGTCAAGTGAAGTCAAGTGAGGTGAAGTGAGTAGCCTGAGGTAGAATGGAGCAAAATGGGATAGAGTGAGGAAGAGTGGAGCAGAGTGAGGTAAAGTGAGGTCAAGGCAGGCAGAATGAGGTAGAATGGGAAAGAGGGAAGTAGAGTCAGGTAGAGTGAGGTAAAGCCAGGTAGAGCAAGGTAGAGTGAGGTTTAACAATGTAGAGTGATTTAGAGCAAGGTAGAGTGAAGTATAATGAGACAGAGTGAGGTATAGGGAGGCAGAGTGAGGTATAGTGATGTAGAGTGAAGTATAATGAGAAAAAGTGAGGTATAGCAAAGTATTGAGAGGTGAGGCAAATGAGGTATAGCTATGTAGAGAGATTTAAAGCAAATTAGAGTGAGTTATAGCGATGTAGAGTGATTTATAGTGAGGTAGAGTGAGGTATAATAAGTCAGAGTACAGTATAGTGAGGTAGAGTGCAGTATAGTGAGGTAGAGTGAGTTATAGTGAGGTAAAGTAAAGTAAAATGAGGCAGAGTGAGGTATAGCGATGTACAGTGAGGTATAATAAGTTAGAGTACAGTATAGTGAGGTAGAGTGATTTATAGCAAGGTAGAGTGAGGTATAATTAGTCAGAGTGATTTATGGTGAGGTAGAGTTAAGTATAATGAGGTAGAGTGAGGTATAATGAGTCAGAGTACAGTATAGTGAGGTAGAGTGAGTTATAGTGAGGTAAAGTAAAGTAAAATGAGGCAGAGTGAGGTATAGCCATGTACAGTGAGGTATAATAAGTTAGAGTACAGTATAGTGAGGTAGAGTGATTTATAGCAAGGTAAAGTGAAGTATAGTGAGGTAGAGTGAGGTATAATTAGTCAGAGTGATTTCTAGTGAGGTAGCGTGAAGTATAATGAGTTAGAGTACAGTATAATGAGGTAGAGTGCAGTATAGTGAGGTAGAGTGAGGTATAATTAGTCAGAGTGATTTCTAGTGAGGTAGCGTGAAGTATAATGAGTTAGAGTACAGTATAATGAATCAGAGTACAGTATAGTGAGGTAGAGTGAAGTATAACGAGGTAGAGCGCAGTATAGTGAGGAAGAGTGATTTATAGCAAGGTAAAGTGAAGTATAGTGAGGTAGAGTGAGGTATAATGAGTTGGAGTACAGTATAGTGAGGTAGAGTGAAGTATAATGAGGCTGAGTGAGGTACAGCGAGGTAGAGTGATTTATAGTAAGGTAGAGTGAGTTATAGTGAGGTAGAGTGAAGTATAATGAGGTAAAGCGATGTAGAGTGAGGTATAATAAGTCAGAGTGCAGTATAGTGAGGTAGAGTGATTTATATTGAGGTAGAGTGATTTATATTGAGGTAGAGTGATTTATAGGGAGGTAGAGCGAGTTATAGTGAGGTAGAGCGAGTTATAGTGAGGTAGAGTGATTTATAGTGAGGTAGAGTGATTTATAGTGAGGTAGAGTGATTTATAGTGAGGTAGAGCGAGTTATAGTGAGGTAGAGTGATTTATAGTGAGGTAGAGCGAGTTATAGTGAGGTAGAGTGAAGTATAATGAGTCTGAGTGATGTATAATAAGTCAGAGTGCAGTATAGTGAGGTAGAGTGATTTATAGTGAGGTATAGTGATGTATAATGAGTGAAAGTGAGGTATAGTGAGTCATAGTTCATTTGCAAAAAAATTAATAAATAAAACCTATGTGTAATGCTCCAGAATTACTTTATTTTTTTTATATATTGACTTTATATTTTTATATTGACTCCCATTGTGAAGCTGCTGTCTTGGAGATACACGTATACAGGATCTGGAGCAGTCAGTGATGACGTGTGAATATATATATTTATACTTTATTAGAGGACGTTAGGATTTGCCCTTGTGAGGTCACACACACACACTCACACACACTTTTGCAGGCATGCATGCACACTTACTCACGTACGCATACACACACTTACCTATAAGTAAGGAGACATACATGCATGAATGCACGGATGCATCACACACACACACACACACACACACACACACACACACACACACACACACACAAAAACACACACACACACACACAAACAGCAACTCTCCAGGAATATCATGCAGCGCCAAACAATAAAGGCTGACACTAACTATTATTAATAGACCTGTCTGCTGACCGACCACAGAGGAGCACACACACTCGCGCACACACACACACACACACACACACACACACACACACACACACACACAGACACACACACACACACACACACACACACACACCTGTGAAAGGTAAAACACATACAGAAAATTATTCCTGACTTTTTTGATATTCAATAATCTTATCATGATATTATAATAATATGTTTTGTACTAAATATGGACAAAATCCCTAATCATTGTTCAATGTTTCTTCTGAAATGAAGGATATTAAAAGAGTTGATCCTGCTTTTGTTGGAGTAACTGTCTCTACTGTCCACAGAGAAGACTCTCTACTACAGTTTTTTTCTACTGAAAGCACTTCTTACGATGGTGTCCTTTCATTAAAAGAGCGTAACTTTATGTTTTATAGAGATTTTTGGCAGCAGTTAATATAAACTTTAAATAACCCAAATCCTCCCAGTCTGTTATCAGAACAAGACATTACCCAGAAGCCGTTTTTATTGCAGTATTTCGTTATTGTTGCGATTCATTGCTCTTATGACTGACCTCCACTGTAAAGCCACTGTTGTGCTGAATTCAGAACCCCCGCCAGGAAAAGCACCCCCTCTCGGAAGCACGTACCCACGTCTTCTTGATAAAAGCAGAGATAAATGCTTTAGCTAACTTTAATTAGAAACACGGTTCCGAGATGAGGTGCTTTTCATGGCGGGGGTGCAGATTTCTGCGTGCTTTCAAAAAAAACCTTTATTTTATTTTTCTGCTGTATCATTTTTTGGGGGAACAAATCCACCTATTTCTGATATCCCCCCCCCAGTTCCTACACCAATGGCAGTATTGATGAATGCATGTCTGACTACCTGATCTGTATTTGAATAAAAACGGTAAATAATGTTTATTAAATGAGATAATTCACAAACAGGTTCTGAGATATTCATTTAGTCACGGTGACTGTGCATTTTCTCACAGGTCCTCCTCACCTGCACTCAGCTAACAGAGAAGATGTTTATTTTGTTAAAGATATGAATAAAGGCATTAAGGAATGAACAAACGTCATCACGCACTCCATAACTGATCATCACCCCTCCGACATCTGAGAGCATCAGCAACTGTAATCTAACCATCACTCAACCTGCACTGTAAACATCAGGGCCAGAGAGCGAGTCTGAGCACTGCAGCGGGAAAAACACCATAAAATACTACTGTAATACTGTATCAGTACTGAACCCTGACCTCACCACTACTGCACTATTCCATACATCACTACTGCACTACTCCTTACATCACTACTGCACTATTCCTTACATCACTACTGCACTATTCCATACATCACTACTGCACTATTCCATACATCACTACTGCACTATTCCATACATCACTACTGCACTATTCCTTACATCACTACTACACTATTCCTTACATCACTACTACACTATTCCTTACATCACTACTGCACTATTCCTTACATCACTACTGCACTATTCCTTACATCACTACTGCACTATTCCTTACATCACTACTGCACTATTCCATACATCACTACTGCACTATTCCTTACATCACTACTGCACTATTCCTTACATCACTACTGCACTATTCCATACATCACTACTGCACTATTCCTTACATCACTACTGCACTACCACTCAACTATTACTATTACTGTTTATTACTATTACTGCATTACCATTACTGAACTACCATTGTGTTATTGCTGCTCTACTGTAGTATTTCTGCACTATTACTGCACTACTCTAGTGTCTCTTTACTATTATTGCACTATAACCTCGTCATTTCTGTACTATTGGAGCACTGTGACCATATCATTTCTGTACTATTAGAGGACTATGACCTTATTATTACTGTACTATTACTGCTCTACTGTAGTATCTCTGCACTATTACTGCATTATAACCTTGTCATTTCTGTACTATTCCTGCACTATGACCTTATGATTACTGTACTATTACTGCACTATGACCTTATTATTACTGTACTATTAGAGGACTATGACCTTATTATTACTATACTATTACTGCACTACTCTAGTATTTCTGCACTATTACTGCATTATAACCTCATCATTTCTGTACTATTACTGCACTATGACCATATCATTACTGTACTATTAGAGGACTATGACCTTATTATTACTGTACTATAATTGCACTACTCTAGTATCTCTGCACTATTACTGCATTATAACCTTGTCATTTCTGTACTATTCCTGCACTATGACCTTATGATTACTGTACTATTACTGCACTATGACCTTATTATTACTGTACTATTAGAGGACTATGACCTTATTATTACTATACTATTACTGCACTACTCTATTATCTCTGCACTATTACTGCATTATAACCTCATCATTTCTGTACTATTACTGCACTATGACCTTATCATTACTGTACTATTAGTCACACATAGTATCTCTTTAATATTATTGCACTAATACCTTATCATTACTGTACTTACACTCAATTACTGCTGCAATATTCACCTGCATTTTAACGAACATTACTGTGCTGCACTGAACTATTATTGCTGTTTTACCTATTACTTCATTATAACCTCACATTTACTGTACTGCCACTATAATATTTCTGCAATATTATATCATTACCGTACTATAGAGTATAGCACTGCATTACTATTACTGTATGATTACCAGTCGTATACGGTACTGATTTGTTACTGCAGTACTCTGGCAGTATTTAGTACTGAGTTTAATATTAATGAGATATCAGTGCAGGAACACAGAGGTGACTGTAGAGAGAAAGAGTAACAGAGCTTAAAGGGGTCAGCTCAGGGGTGAACCAACACTGAACTTATCACTACATACCAAACCAGAGAGAGAGAGAGAGAGAGAGAGAGAGAGAGAGAGAGAGAGAGAGAGAGATTGAGTGAGAGCTAGTGGGAAAGAGAGAGAGCGTGAAGAAACAAGTGAAAGAGATAGACTGAAATAGAGAGAGAGAGAGAGAGAGAGAGAGAGAGCAACAAATCAAGAGAGAGAGAGAGAGATAGACAGAGAGAGAGGGTGATGAAGCAAGAGAAAGACAGACAGAGAGAGACAGACAGATAAACAAACAGACTGACAGACAGAGTGATGAAGCATGAGAAAGACAGACAGAAATAGAGAAAGAGAGACAGACAAACAGACAGACAGACAGACAGACAGAGGGAGAGATGAAGCAAGAGGAAGAGAGACAGACAGACAGATAGAGGGAAAAAGAGAAGAGAGATTAAGCTAGAGAGAAGGGATACAGAAAAAGAGAGAAAATAATGAACAGACAGAGAGAGAGAGAGAGAGAGAGAGAGACAGATCGACTGACAGAGAGAAAGAAAGTAACCAATTTAGAGGGCGAGACAGCGAGACAGAGCGCGATAGTGAGAGTTAGACAGAGAGAACAAGTGCAAGAGTGAGAAAGAAAGTAAGTGAGCAACTCAGAGAGAGAGAGAAAGAGAGAGAGAGAAAGTGATGAAGCCAGAGAGAGAGGGACAAAGTCAGAGAGAGAATGCAAGAGTGATAAAGAAGGAGTGAGCAACAAAGTCAGAGTGAGAGAGAGAGAGAGAGAGAGAGAGATGGGGGGGCAGAGAAAGACTGAGAGTGAGGTGGGGTGATAAAGGGGGCGGGGCTTCATAGTGTAATGGGTCTGGAGGGAATTGGTGATTGACAGGTGGGGAAGGTGATGATGTCATTAAGGTCTTTATATACGGTAAAGTTGGGAATCGGTCGGACACTGCGGAGTCAGAACTCAGAGATACTTCCAAACTCATCCGAAACTCATCCGAGGTAAGATATCAGTGTGTGTGAGCGGGAGTGTGTGTGTGTGTGTGTGGGTGATGCTATTGTTTTGTATTTGGCTCAATTTCCTACCAAGGCTTGGAGAGAATGATGCACCTGCTGACTTTAATTACTTTATAATGGATGTGCAATTTTTTACTGTTATTATTATTATTATTATTATTATTATTATAGTAATACAAATAGTATAAACGAATGCAACGTGTTAAAAAATGACTGATTAATTAATAATATTTAATGATTAACGCTTTATAACTGGGCGGTAAAGAGAGAGAGAGAGAGAGAGATTAATTTGCACGGTCCAGTTAGTCTATAAAGCACTAGAATGTGTGTGTGTGTGTGTGAGTGTGTGTGTGTGTTCTCTCCTCTAAATCCTCAAGGTCATTAACTTTCTATGAGCAGAAGTTTTAAACAGAGATAAACTGTTAATGTATGTGTATAATCAACTATTAATTATGTTTGATTGTAATAAAATAATAAAACATTAAATAATAATACTAATTTACACTCTCTATTTGAGTGTATAATAAAGTACATTAGTATATAATTATAGTGTGTATATATATATAGCAACACGAAAATACTGCAAACACTAACGATGCTTTAAGAAACTTGAGAATGTTAGCAATAAATTATTATTAATGAAAGATTAATGAATGAAAAGTATTAAAAATGTACTAATTTAAGATTATATAAGATAGATAGATAGATAGATAGATAGATAGATAGATAGATAGATAGATAGATAGATAGATAGATAGATACTTTATTTATCCTGAAGGAAATTTAGGAATTATTATAAGCATTTAATGATATATTACTTTTACAAAAAAGTTATGCATCGCCAATTTTCTGCAACTTTACAGGAGAAGGTAAAAACCGTATTAACTTTTAATGAAAGTCAATGTAAAAAATAATATATTTCAAGCCATTTGGAGCATTTCTATTGGCTCATGCATCATGAAATTCTGATATGATATGAAGAATGACTGTTCGATTCATATTCTGTCAAAATGTGAAAAACATTAATTTGCTAAATTTTATTGGAACATTGCCAAAAGTGTTTTTAAGGTTTAAATTTTCGCTTTTTTCCACTTTCTCAATATTTTGATTTAATATAAATGTGAAATACTTAAATGCAAATTGACGCCAGGCATGTTTACAGTTACGGCACGCATTAAAGCAGCTGTGCAGACGTGGTGCTGCGCCTGTGTGTTTGCATTCTGACCTTATCTGACCTCCATCTTTTTCCTGCGGGTCTCTGCGGCGGTGTGTACGTGTGCATCATCACACACGTCCACACGCACAGTATTTACACTGCAGTTAATGAGGGGTTAAATATAGAACAATGCTCTAATGGTATTTATATGGATATGGAAAGAATGCATAGTGTCTTTCTATAGATTACATTACATTACTACAGGACATACAAGACACAGAGGTGATATATAGCATTACAGCTTCTTATTGTATTACAATGAGTTTCTGTAGCGGCTTTATGGCTAATATTTACCCCTTTGTGTTTGTTCTGTGTGTGTGTGTGTGTGTGTGTGTGTGTGTGTATACGCAGGCCATGGCTGATTTTGACGCTGTGCTGAAGGTCTGGGGGGCCGTGGAGGCCGATTTCACCGGATACGGCGGGGAGGTCCTGAGCCGGTCAGTAACACAGTGAACCACTACCCCAAACCTGAACTTACCCCCCACCTACCCCCCCACCCCATAATCACACTCCCACTTCCTCAAAAGCACTGACCCAGTCACTACTGTAACACAATACTGTACGCACTATATATAGCCCAGCATATACAGCGTAAACACTACGCTACTGTATTTACAGTAATACACTGGATTAATAAGTAATCTAGTGCATTGTAATGCATTATAACTCAAATATAGTGTACTGTTTTATAATGAATTATAACATGCATACAGTAATCTAATGAATTGTAATGCATTATAACTCAAATATAGTGTACTGTATTATAATGAATTATAACATGCATATAGTAATCTAATGAATTGTAATGCATTATAACTCAAATATAGTGTACTGTATTATAATGCATTACAACTTTAATATAGTTTACTGTTTTATAATGAATTATAACACACATATAGTAATCTAATGCATTGTAATGCATTATAACTCAAATATAATGTACTGTATGACAATGCATTACAATATGCAAATAGTACTCGAGGGCATTGCAAAGCATTATAACTCAATTATAGTATACTGTATGACAATGCATTATAATACGCATATAGTAATCTAATGGATTGTAATGTATTACAACTCAAATATACTGTATTGTATTGCAATGCATTATAACTAACTCAAATATAGAGCACTGTACTACAATGTATTATAACTCACAAATAGTGTACTCTACTACAATGGTCTATGCTCAAATATATAGTGCACGGCATTACAATATCTACACACAACTCAAATACAACTCAAATACATCGTACTGTTTTGCAATGCATTACAACTCAAATACAGTGTACTGTATTACAATGTATTATAACTAACTCAAATATAGTGTACTGTATGACAATGCATTATAACATACATATAGTAATCTAATGCATTGTAATGCATTACCACTCAAATATAGTGCACTGTATTACAATGCATTATAACTAACTCAAATATAGTGTACTGTATTGCAATGTATTATAACTCACTCAGATATAGTGTACTGTATTACAATGCAGTATAACTCAAACATATATTTTTAATGCATTATAGCTCAAATATAGTGCACTGTATTACAATGCATTATAACTAACTCAAATATAGTGTACTGTATTGCAATGTATTTTAACTAACTCAGATATAGTGTACTGTATTACAATGCAGTATAACTCAAACATATATTTTTAATGCATTATAGCTCAAATATAATGCACTGTATTACAATATATAATTGTTATTTTGTAACAAATGTAACTGTTTAACTGTAGATTATTAATAGTGTAAAAGGGTTAATTGTTACAGTGTAGCTAAAATATGAGCTTTAACTGTAGTTTATAAATAGTGTAAAAGGGTTAATTGTTACAGTGTAGCTAATCCCAAAACTTTAACTGTTTAACTGTAGTTTATAAATAGTGTAAAAGGGTTAATTGTTACAGTGTAGCTAATCCCAAAACTTTAACTGTTTAACTGTAGTTTATAAATAGTGTAAAAAGGGTTAAGTGTTACAGTGTAGCTAAAAACAAAGTTTTAACTGTTTAACTGTAGTTTATAAATAGTGTGAAAGTGTTAATTGTTACAGTGTAGCTAAAATAAGAGCTTTAACTGTAGTTTATAAACATTGTAAAAGTGATAAGTGTTACAGTGTAGCTAAAATCAAAGCTTAAACTGTTTAATAATAGTTTACAAATAGTGTAAAAGGGTTAATTGTTACAGTGTAGCTAAAATAAGAGCTTTAATTGTTTAACTGTAGTTTATAAATATTGTTACAGTGTAGCTACAGGTAAAGAGTGTAACAGGACCCGTCAGTACTGTACTGTAATACAGTGTACAGTAAAGCAGATGCAGAACCAGCATGACTGATTATATCTTTATACTTTGATGCTTTAGCTCTGAAATCTCCCTGATCTGGATCTGGATTATATCTGCAGAGTGTAGATCAGTCTACCTGTCTCTCTCTCTCTCTCTCTCTCTCTGTCTCTCTCTCTGTCTCTCTCTCTCTCTCAGTAAGTGCAGAGGTAACAGGATGCTGCTGCAGGTTGAGCTCAGCACTCAGACAATACCTGCTTTGAGTTCTCGGGTTCTGCTGGTGCCCGCTCTCACCCTCTGTACCCGCTCTCTGAGGAGCGCCCGCTATTAGCAGGCTTAGATCACAGTGTAGATAACCCAGCTCTTACAACTCCAGCTCTCGCATCCATCCAGCTCTCGCTATTCAGCACCAATAAAGAAATAAAGAACGCTTTGTCTCAGTTTAACATCCAGTTCTAACTCCATTTCTTTTATTTAGCTCTATAAAATTGCTTTAGTACATAAAAAAATATACATTTCTATCAGCAAATTAACATTTTAAGGGATTTACTGTTATATTTCACAGAGAATGGACCAATAGGGACTTTCCAAAAAAAGAAAAGACTTAAGTCAATTAAATTTATGATGAAACTTTAGCAAAACAATGTAAAGGAAATTAAAAAATATCTAAAAATTCTGTACTTCTGTAAATTGTGCACCTTATTAGATTAATACAATTTAATAGTGTTCATTTATTATACTAAATGAACTTTATACTAAAAAGTCAGCTACAATTTATATGGGTGTTGAGATTAGAATTTCCCTCTTGGATCAATAAAGCATCCATCCATCCATCCATCCATCCATCCATCCATCTAGTGAATGGACCAATAGGAATGGTCCAAAAAAGCAATTTGTTTTTTTTTTTACGAGATTAAGTAAAAAATGTCTATCAATTTAAACTTAAAAAAGTAAATGAAGAACATTTGAAAAACCTTGTATCTCAATTTTGGTAAAACTTTTTAACTGATACATTGTAGCTTAAAATACTACACAAAAAACCTACGCCAACATTTTACTTTTTCCTGGTATGCAAAAACCTTGTATCTCAATTTTTGCAATTTTATTTTATTTTATCTATACCCTGCATCTCACAGTTCCTAAAATCTTAATAGTCTTAAAAGTCTTAATAATTGTACAACGAATAGACAAATAAAAATGACCCAATATTAATTACGAGATAACAACAAAGATATATTACAAAATATACAAAGTCATTAATCAGTGATTATATAGAGATTTAACACGTTCTCTTCTATACTCAGCACTGTATGTGACGGCAGGCAGGTTGCTTACAGTTTATATTATATTAAAACTAATTAATTGATTTATATTATAAGTTTATGTCAAATTAAACTTTAAAACCCAATTTGGAATAGAAAAATGCAACAACAATTTGGTACTTATGTACCATGATAGATTAATACAACAATTTAGTAGTGTTTATTTACTATACTAAATGAAAAATCCGCTACAATTTACATGGGTGTTAAGATTATATACAGTGAGTAGACCAATAGGAATTATTCAAAAAAGATATATATTTTTAAAAGATTGAGTAAAAAATGTCTCTCAATTTAAACTTAAAAAGTAAAGAAAGAACATTTTTCTTTTCTTTTCCAAATTATTTTTTTTTACATAATCTGCATCTAGCACTTCTTAATATTTTGTCTTAATAATTGTACAACAAATGTACCAATAGAAATCACCCAAAATGACTTATCTGATAACAACAACGATATATTACCAAATATACAAAAACAAAATACCTCAAATGCCTAAAAATTTTGGTTATATAGAGATTTTAGACATTTTCTGATAATAAGGTTTCTTAACCTTTATATTAAATTAAAACAGTATTCTATAGTTCATTATGAATGTAATTAATTGAGTAATTATAATATCTCTGGTTCTCTGCAGTCTGTTTCTGGAGTATCCTGAAACCCAGAAGCTCTTCCCTAAGTTCGTGGGAATCCCCCGCGGGGAGGTGGTCGGTAACGCTGCCATCGCAGCTCACGGCGTGACTGTGCTGAAGAAGCTGGGAGAGCTGCTGAAGGCCAAGGGTAACCACGCCAGCATCCTCAAACCCCTGGCCACAACCCACGCCAACCAGCACAAGATCGGCCTCAACAACTTCAAGGTATCACTACACTCTTACCCAGCTTCTATACAGCCTTAAAACAACCCTACCTGTTACAGTGTAACTTCTAAATACTGTAAAACAACTTTAACTGTTACAGTGTAACTTTTAAACACTGTAAAACAACTTTAACTGTAACAATGTAACTTTTAAACACTGTAAAACAACTTCAGCTGCTACACTGTAACTTATAAACCTTGTTAAACAACTTTAACTGTTACAGTGTAACTTCTAAACACTGTAAAACAGCTCTAACTGTTACAGTGTAACGTCTAAACACTGCTAAACAACTTTAACTGTTACAGTGTAGCTTCTAAACCACTGTTAAACCACTTTAACTGTTACAGTGTAACATCTAAACACTGCTAAACAACTTTAACTGTTACAGTGTAACTTCTAAAACACTGTAAAACAACTTTAACTGTTACAGTATAACTTCTAAATCACTGTAAAACAACTTTAACTGTTACAGTATAACTTCTAAATCACTGTAAAACAGCTGTAACTGTTACAGTGTAGCTTCTAAACCACTGTTAAACAACTTTAACTGTTACACTGTAATTTCTAAACCCTGTAAAACAACTTTAACTTTTACAGCGTAACTTCTAAACACTGAAAAAAAAACATTAAATGTTACAATGTAACTTCTAAACCCTGTAAAACAACTTTAACTGTTACAGTGTAATGTCTAAACACTGTAAAACAACTACTGGTTACTGTGTTAAATAACCAGCTGTTACTATTTAACTTATAAAGACAGTAAAACTAAGTTTATTGTCAAAATAAACCATCTAAACAGTGTAAAACAACAGTTACACTGTAACACAACTTCAGCTGTTACACTGTAACACAACTTCAGCTGTTACACTGTAACACAACTTCAGCTGTTACACTGTAACACAACTTCAGCTGTTACACTGTAACACAACTGTGTACAGCAACTTTTATTGTTAAAATATTACATCTAAACTGTGTAAAACAACTTTATCTTTCACAGTGTAAATTATACCCACTGTAGAAAAACCTTATCTGCTACCATCTTATTTTTAAGCAGTGTAACTTCTAACAACTGTGAAACAAATGTAACTGTTACAATGTAACTTATAAACAAGTTTAATTGTTACAGTGTAACTTCTTAATACTGTAACAGAACTGTTACATTGTAACATCTAAACACTGTGAAACAAATGTAACTGTTACAGAGCAACTTATAAACAGGATTAATTGTTACAGTGTAACTAATAAACACTGTAACAGTGTTTTAACTCTCTCTCTCTCTCTTTTCTCAGCTGATCACTGAGATCCTGGCGAAGGTTCTGGGGGAGAAGGCAGGTCTTGACGGTGCCGGTCAGGACTCTCTGAGGAAGGTGCTCGGCATCGTCATTAACGACATCGACGGCTACTACAAGGAGCTGGGCTTCGCTGGATAAACGACCTCCGACCCCTCGCGCCCCTAACTCCACACGGGCCGAGCGGGAGAGAGAGCTGGCGCGAGAGCGAGCGTTTATATAGACTATGGGAGCACTCTATAATCTAAGCACTTATCGTTACTACTACTGTCTTTTACCAGCATGGGTTCACGATTAAGGTGGACTCGGCTGCCTTAGAGCATGCAGATTAACTGTGGAACACTACGCAGAATCAACTTCCGCCTTAACGATCACATCAGCAGCCACGGCCACGCCCCAAAGACCAAGCTCGTTCTGAGGCTATTTACTGAAATAATCACTGAAATCGTTAAACTCATTAGGCCTGCATGTGTTACTATTAAAGCGCTGATTATTTCTCGGAGTTTCGCGGTTTTGCGTAACTGTGTAAAGTGTGTGTAAAGAGTGGAGACGGTGTCAGCGGTGGAGGTGAATGGAGATGTTTCTGAATGTTTCTGAAGGTCAAGCTACGTCAAAACACAAAACACTGGTCCTGTTAGGGTCTCAGGATGGCCAAAATAATGGAAACACGCATTACGACCAATTAAATTCTTCACTCACACCAACTTTTACCTCTTGTTAAGGGCTACTAGAACATTTAATCAAAGTTTAATCAAAGTTAATCACTGCCAATGAAAGAATTGCAATGAAACCTGATGGAAATAAAAATCGATGAATAAATTTGGCTCAGGTCCGTGTGATAGTTGTCTGCTGTCCTGCAAGTGTCTTCATTATCTGTAACTTTGCTTTAGAGAGCTAATGGCTTTGTTTGATTTTTTTTCCCGAAAATTAATCACCGTTCATTAATAAAACTCTCTTTCTGCTAAAGAAACGACTCAGACTGTCTTTTATTCAATCCTTCCATGCACTCAGTTCAATGCACTCACCAATCATGACATGAAGTGTTACAGGGGTTTAATACTTTAAATATTCTTTACAAAAAGCTTATGTAATTCTTTGGAGTGTTTGGAGTCTTTATTTGTTTATTCGCAACGTTTTTTGGTCAAACATGAAGACATACTTCATAAAAAAAGAAAGGAAAGAAAATATTAACTTGCTCTTATGATCTACAACACTGTCAATTAATTTATAAAAAAATATAACTGAATTCCTGATGGATAGTAGCTCTAATGGGCAATATTACTCAACACTGACTCAACACTGTCTTTTGTTTAGTCCTATCCAGTCCAAAGCGCTCACCACCCACAGCATGAAGTATTACACAGAAACAATACTTTAAATATCCTTTACAATAACCATATTTACTTATGTTTGGAGTGTTTGTCGTCCTTAGTTGCCAGGAAAGTACTGTAAAAATTAAAGTAAAACACTGGCAACAGAGATGATGCAAAGTTACGGAATTTCTTTTCTCAAACAGTCATGAAATCACACTTTCTAACGAAGGTAAAGAAAACTGTAACTTGCTCTTATGACCTGCAACACTGTCAACCATTATATTAAATAAAATATAGCTGCCCAAAGGCCCAATGGCCGCTCTGAGGGGCAAAACTACTGAGCAAACGACTCAGACTGTCCTTTGTTCAATCCTTAACAGCTCAATGCACTTATCACCCACAACATGAAGTGGTAAAAGGTTGTAACTTTTACATTGTAAGATTGTAAATATTGCCATCAGCTGCTGGAGTCCTGAGAGAGCACAGTTGACTTCTGGAGTAAAAGAGATCAGGGCATGTGTCTGTCTGATATAATTACTGTGTTATAAGACCTGAAAGAGGAACTGAAAACAAAAATGGAGAATAAAAAACACACCAAAACAGCCTAGAGTTTAAAGTGTTAACAGAGCAGGAGCAAGGCGTGAAAATAGACTGTTGACTGGGTGTAAGATAGCAATGAGCATCATTGCATCCTTAATTTCGCAGGGTGGATGATAGAGCACATAGTGTCTGTTCACTTAAAGCATTAATCATTTTTAAAATACTGATGGAAAAGAAAAGTCTCTCGCTCTCCATGATGTAGAAGCTCTTATCTCCCGCCCAGTCTAGCTCCGACCCTTGTCATTGTGTTCACCTGTGTTTAGTTTGTAACCCTTCCCGTTAATTATTGCCCCCAGCTGAGCCTCGTTTCCTCCATATGTATTTATAGGTGCAGTTATGCGTTTGGTCTCGGCTTTGTTGATGGTCGTTGGCTGCTTGTGTTTGTTGGCTTTGATGTCGGGCTGCTTGGTGATGAACAGAACTTTCTGCAGGATCAGATCAGATCTGAAAAGCCTGAAGTTTGATATACTGTGCATTGTAAAACCTCTGTAAGATAAACTGTGTTACCTATAGTGAGTCTGAAACGACTTCAGCCTGAGGCCCCAGAGTGGATATTAAGTGTGGTTGGGACTTTAGTGTCTAAAATATCAGCAGATCAGTAGAATCTGGGCCAAACTATTGGAGTTTCTCACAGCTATGAATGACCTGCATTACATAATTACTAATAATAGCCCATAAATTATACATTTTATACTCTGTGACACCAACAGAATTGTTGACCTGACTCATTCTGTTTGGAGTGTGCGTGATTATATATGTGTTTTTATGTTCTGGGCTGTATATGGGGATGTTGGAAGTTGGTGGGGACGGGGTGGAACGTATGTGTTAAGTGTATTTATGCATGTATCTGTGTTTCGGAGGCTATGTACTGACAGTGAAAACAAATTTCCCGTTGTGGACAATAAAGACTATCTATCTCTACAGCTCTGGAAAAAAGAGAGAGCACTTAAAAAGGATGAGTTTCTTTAATTTTATAATGAAGAGGAAGATGGATGATCACAAGCCATCAAACCAAACTGAACTGCTTGAATTTTTGCACCAGGAGTAAAGCAGCATAAAGTTATCCAAAAGCAGTGTGTAAGACTGGTGGAGGAGAACATGATGCCAAGATGCATGAAAACTGTGATTAAAAACCACCAAATATTGATTTCTG
Source organism: Astyanax mexicanus (assembly GCF_023375975.1). Lineage (NCBI taxonomy): Eukaryota > Metazoa > Chordata > Actinopteri > Characiformes > Acestrorhamphidae > Astyanax > Astyanax mexicanus. The sequence continues at coordinate 35,735,536 of NC_064428.1, forward strand.
AACTCTTAAAACTTTATGAATATGAACTTGTTTTTTTGCATTATTTGAGGTCTGAAAGCTCTGCATCTTTTTTTTTCTCATTTTTTTCTCATTTTCTGCAATGTTCTTAATGATTAAATATTTTTATTTGGAATGTGGAATTTTCCTAAAAATAGCAAAATTAGAGAAACTGATTCAGAAAATAATGGCTTCTTATTTTTTTTTTCATTTTCTTACTAAAACAGTGTTTTTTTCTCAGGGCTACATTATGCAGTAACATAACAACCAGTAGTTCTTATTTTTTATGGAAAATCTCCCAAAAATTAGGTTATTTTTTCTCAAACAATATATAAAAAGAATCATGCTTTAGAGGGTTAATAAAGAAAATTTGGTGAACTGGCTTTAAAAGGTTTGCATTAAAGTAGTACAATACTTATTTTATTTATAATTGTTCGTTTTCTTTTAACTATGATTAGTCCTGTAACTAACAGTTAACATTAAAATAACAGTTTCTGTTTTTCTATATATATGTCATCACTGTCCAATCAAAAATGTCCAATCTCCAAAATGGCAACTTTAAAAGATAGAGATAAAACCTTCGTAACTTTGAGTGGAGGTCAATATAAAAGAGTTTATTTATTTTATGCAATTTTGGAAAATTCCTACTGATCCAATATTCAAGATTTTTTATTGTCACGTCACAGAGAGTACAGGTTCCCACTAGAGAACAACACTAAAATAACACTAGAATAATAAAATAAAATAAAGTGCAAATAGAGTGACAAAAAACACACAAACATCGAAAAACTATTAAAAAGTGGGAGTTTGCAACACTACTGGTCCATAAATCACGATATTTTGACACAGTATAAGGGAGAGATAGTGTGTTTAAATTCGGTAGTAAACTAAAAATCCACAAAAAAGGAGATACTCGTTTTTCATTGGAAGGTGACGATATATATAAAAGCAAAATTATTTTTATTTTAAGACAATTTTCAGCCACTAAAATAATGATAATAAAAATGTAATAATAATAATGCAATTACAAATCTTTAATTAGTAAGTACATTAAGATATTGGAACAGGAATATAATTCTTTTTAAATACAATGGTAATATTATTGAGGTCTGTAAAACGTGGCTGAGGTCACGTCAGTATAAGGAAATAAAGGTGATTTCTGTAATAATTGTGACCTGATCAGACAGTGGTACAGTGTTGAGATGTTTGGGCGGAGGGGGAGCGTTTGTTCCTCTTTGCGCTCAGTGAACTGTCACATGGTGATGAGGGCAGTTGTAGTACGTGAGTGGAGGTGAGTTCCTGGAGGTTTACCAAGAAACTCATTTAGCCGTAAATCAAACAAACACGCTAAACCCTGCTGAACCCTGCTGAGTCTAGACTGGCAGTACCAACCGCAGGACCTGGGATTACCCCGCAGGGTCCTGCAGCGCTGCTTATCAGCTTAACTAACACCCACAACAATAGCGTTTAACACTGATCCCCCACCTACAGCAGCTTAAAACACTGGTACCAACAGCACTGAGCTCACACACACACACACACTAACACACACACACTGGGTAAAGTCCAAAACTGACCACCGCTTACTCCCCCCACCCCCCAAAACACCCCCCCCCCCCCCCCAACCACACACCGACATACTTTCACTTCTTACACTTAATAGTACTTAAGACATACTGGGATTTGTGTAAGCTAGTTGTAAAGAATGTATGTTAAGAATACAGTATATTATCTATCTATCTATCTATCTATCTATCTATCTATCTATCTATCTATCTATCTATATGCGCTAATTGGTCAATACATAAGCCACCTGGCCAAACACCTCAATGACTAATTGGTGCCACTTCCATCAGGAATTAAGCTCTATAAATACACCACAGGTGAGCTCCAGTTTTCTCCAGCTGCTAACACACTAAAATGACATTTGAAGCACAATGAATTAAACTGACACTCAGAGAGTATAACCTCTTATCCAGTGTCTTCAATACTCTAAAAACGTTTTATGCTTTAAACAAATTTTACAATTCAAAACACACAATTTGTAAATACAATGAACTCGATTCTCTACAGAACACACAACAATCTGATATAAAAATCAGATGTTTCCATACCAAAACATCAAAATACTGCCATTCAAAATCACACAACATGAACTAACTGGCCAGTATATGAGCCACCTGGCCAAACATGACTAATGACAAATTGGTGCCTCTTCAATCAGGAATTTAACTCTATAAAAACACCACAGTTGAGCCCCCTTTTTTTTTTTACAGCCTTTTCCATTTGCTAACACACTAAAATGGCGTTCATTGTAAAATTATTTAAACTGACAAACAAAGGGTATATAACCTCTTCTCCAGTGTCTCCAACACACTGAACACATTTTATGCTTTACACACATTTTACAATTTAAGACAGCACTTTTTAAACACTCTAAACTCGATTCTCTACAGAACATCCATCTGATATAAAGTAGCATGTTTCCTTATCAAAACATCAAATTACTGCCATTCAAAATCACACAACATGAGCTAACTGGCCAATATATGAGCCTCCTGGCCAAACATGACTAATGACTAATTGGTGCCTCTTCAATCAGGAATTGAGCTGTATAAAAACACCACAGTTGAGCTCCGTTTTTTTTCCAGTTGCTAACACACTAAAATGGCGGTCATTGTAAAATTATTTAAACTGACACACAAAGGGTAAAACCTCTTCTCCAGTGTCTTCAACACACTGAACACATTTTATGCTTTACACAAATTTTACAATTCAAAACACACAATTTGTAAATACAATGAACTCTATTCTCTACAGAACACACAACAATCTTATATAAAAATCAGATGTTTCCATATCCAAACATCAAAATACTGCCATTCAACATCACACAACATGAGCTAACTGGCCAGTATATGAGCCACCTGGCCAAACATGACTAATGACTAATTGGTGCCACTTCCATCAGGAATTAAGCTCTATAAAAAAACACAGATGAGCAGATGAGCTTTTTATAGATTTTACAGCATCTAACACACAAAATGACATTCAAAGCACAATGATCTAAACTGACACACAGAGAGTATAACCTCTTCCTCATTACAGTTTTTTTCCAGTTGCTAACACAGTAAAATGATGTGTGAAGCACAAATAAATAATATTGTGCAACACCACTCCTACTGGACTTTTGTTTGTATTTTTTTGCATTCTGTTTGTATATTGGATTTTTTTTTATTAATTTGTTTCACTCTGATCCTTGTGTGCTCTAATAATGCTGCTGGAATCTTTCCAAGGGATCTGTCTGTCTGTCTGTCTGTCTGTCCGTACATCCATCCAACTGAACACAGTTCTCTGCAGAACACACGACAATCTTTCCATATCAAAATACTGCCATTCAAAATCACATGACATGAGCTAATCGGCCAGTATATGAGCCACCTGGCCAAACAGCTCAGTGACTAATTGGTGCCACTTCAATCAGGAATTAAGCTCTGTAAAAACACCACAGGTGAGCATCTTTTTTTCTGGATATTTTTTTCTGCACATTTCTCCTTTTTTGTCAGTTTACTGTTTACTGAGCATACCTCTGTTCACTCCCATGTAAATATATCTGCTGTAAATATGTTGCAGTGTGTGTGTTTATATGCATATTATACTGTCTGCAATCAAATAAAAATCTTTAAAAATCAAATAATATAAAAAACGTTTTGCATTTTACATTTGCATTTGTACATTTCTAATAACATGCAATGCATAAATGTTTTAATTACAGTTTAAGCATAAAAAAGTAAAATATGAATTTAAATATGCAGAGCATGCAGGAATCATATGTTTTAAGCGGTTAGTAGAACAGTTTCTGTCCGTTACAGTTAACATTCTAGATTTTATTGATGTTCTTAGAACTTTGTTCTTAGAATTTTTTAAAACATTTTAAACATTCTGATAATATTGTTGCAATGTTACTTGTTTTTTGTGTCAATGTTTTTTTTATGTTTCCATTATGTTAGTATTACTTTGTAATACGCTACGCTTTGTAATATGCTACGCTACGTTAACCTTTCTGGAACCTTTTCAAAACGTTGTGTTAAACGTTCTTAAAATGTTCTCTGTTAGCTGGGGAATTACCTTTGATTAAATTGAGGCTTTTGTATTACTGTACTAATTTGTACTAAACTGCCTGTCTGTCTGTTTCTGGTTTGCTGTAAAGTCTCACTGTATGTGAGCTAATTTGCTCATTTGCTCAAATGTACAGATTTCCCTTGTGTTTTACTCAGTTAACAAAACGGCCGTTTCCTCAGGCTAAACCAACACACACACACACACACACACACACACAGTGAGCGTTTCCCTTCAGATACTTAATTCACGTCACTGGCTTTCCGTGCTTCTTATCATTGTTGCGGACGTGACCGTGTCCACAGCAGCTCTACTGATTTACCCCAAGCCTCGTCCCCTCCTGCACTGACTGACCTACGGCTACTGCACTGGTCTCACTCTCAGGTCAGCCGTGTATCACTGTGTGTCTGTTGGAAGATCACACTGAGCCTCTCAATAAATACCTGCACTCTCTGTGACCCTCATAATAACCACAATATACATGCATAACCAAAGCGCTACCCTTCATTCCTGCCTGTGAGCCAATCATGCTCTCACTGCACTGCCTGTTCACAGCTGCTGCAGAAGCTCTGTGCTGCACAGTTAATCGCTAAAAGACTATCCTGTTAACTAAGCTCTGTTTTATCAAAATACTGAACACACAAATTCACAAAAACATTTTTTGCTATTTATAGGTTCCAAATAAAAATATTGTCATTAAATGAGAAATGGCTGAAATAACAAAAAAAGATGCAGAGCTTTCAGACCTCAAATAATGCAAAGAAAACAAATTCATATTCATACAGTTTTAAGAGTTCAGAAATGATCAATATTTGGTGGAATAACCCTGTTTTTTTAATCACACCCCCTGTTTTTTTTTTATGAAACTGTAGAAAATGTTTCAGATTGTTCGTATGCGCAGTTGGATAAGATCTAGAGGATCTCATTGTACTGTTTTTCTGCATTAATGCTGTTTACGGATGCATTAATGCTGCATCACAGAGGTGTACTCACACCACCCACATACCACGACAGACCAAACATACCAGATAAATACAAATATCTGGAATATTGATTTATTTGAGCACAATACGTTGTGTTTTCACAGTGGGGATCCCCCCAGAGAAGTCTATCCTTTCTCTGGGCATGGTTTAAATAAAGCTTCTCTTTTGCACAGTGATGAATTAAATGGTATTTTCTAAGTGAATTATTAAGAGGTGCAACATTAAGGGGTTGCAAAGGCTATTAAAGTGGTATTTTGGCCAATAATCTAATTAGTATGTCTGCAGAATGTGGCCAATCATTCAGAACATGTTTAGCATCTCTTTAGCTTTGCATTGGAGCTATGAGGCTAATTTATCTAACAAATAATAGATGCTTAATTTATAAGATACTGAAGATACAGCTGAAGTCATCTTTAATAGACTTTAGTAGACCTGGTTAGACGTTTTTAGTCTGTCTAGACACTTTGTTCTCTATAAACATGGAATACTGCTGCTAATGTTTTTAGCAATGCTAATATAATGTATTGTACTGGCCATGTTGTAGTAGTTGCTCATTGTTGCAAAGACATCAGACGGGACGTGTTCAGTGTCTCTTTAGCTTTGCACTGGAGCTACGAGGCTAATTTAGATAACAAGAAATCAAAGCTTATTAGCGATTAGCATCATAAAAACACACCTTGATCAAAGCAAACATGCTCAGTAATCTTTAACAGACACAATATCACACCCTGTTAACTCTGTTATCTCTAAATATGGAGTAAAAGTGATGCTACCATTTTTAACTTAGCGACGCTAATGTACTTTACTCCATATTTATGGATAGCAGTGAGTCATGCAATGCCAGAAACCATAATAAACAAGTTTATAGGTTTAGAGATTACCAAACATCACCACACTGTTTGATGAGAGTGTGTGATGATTTGGAAAAACAGTTGATTAGAGCCAATCAAGAGCTAATCAAGCTTGTTAGCAATTAGCATGTTGAAAACCTGCATTGAACCAAACTAAGATGGTTGGTAACCTTTAACAGACTGTAATAGACTTTTATATGAGTTTTCCTTCAATTAGCATCATGCTAATCATACTTATTAGCTACATTAGCTAGCCCTGTAGATCTATTATAAAACTAAAGAATCAAACTGCAGAAAAGACTTGGCTGATCGACTCTATTTCAGGCGTTTAGTCGTTATACGGTCAGTGGTGGTAATGAAGTGGAAAGGTCACTGTGTCCGTTAAACACATTCCCCCATGCACACACACACACACACACACACACACCATGCCATCACTGCCCTTTCACAGCTGCTGGACAGCACTGTGTTGCAGAGGCTCCTAAAGTGGTAGTTTGGCCAAATATCAAATTCGCAGGGCTAATACGAAACTAACGTAGCTAACAAACAATAGATGCTAATTTTATCTTGTCTTTTAACTTGACATTAAAAAATACATTTAATGTAATCTTTAATAGGCTTTAATTAACTTATATGTGGTTTCTGGCTCTTCAGGACACACTGTTGTCTATAAACATGGACTACAAAATGCTGCTAATGTCAATGCCAGTTTTTAGCAATGCTAATGTAGATTAGCCCATGTAATAGATACAGTAACAGAGAGTCTTACGGTGTTAGAACCCCTTCAGACAGTTTGAGGAGAGTGTGGAGATTTAGGAATGCAGTTAGCTCCATGCTAATCAATCATCCATCACTCTTCTTGTTGCACCAGTGTAAAACTAAAGAAGATAAATGTATTCATATTGTGTTTTTTTTCTCCCTAAATCATGTGGCCAATAGTTTACATTTACATTTACATTTACGGTATTTAGCAGACACCCTTATCCAGAGCGACTTACAACAGTGCTTCAAAGTTACTTAAGATATCCAAAGCTAGTTTGTAGACTAGGATCAAGAGATACATAGAACTTAATCATGTTTAGAACCCTAGGAACCTTTTTTATTTTTATTTTTATTTTTTTTTAGTTTAGGAACTTTTTAAAAAGATGTGTCTTCAGTCGACGTTTGAAGACCGTGAGTGACTCTGCTGTTCTGACATCCAGTGGAAGTTCATTCCACCACCTTGGTGCAGCACAGAGAAGAGTCTGGATGTCTGTTTTCTGTGTGTTTTGAGGGATGGAGGTTCGAGCCGAGCCGTACTGGAAGCTCTAAGAGCTCTTGGTGCAGATCTGGCTTTGACCATCGCCATCAAGTAGGAAGGAGCTGGTCCGTTTTTTGCCTTGTAGGCCAGCGTCAGGGTTTTGAATCGGATGCGGGCGGCAACAGGAAGCCAGTGGAGGGAACGCAGCAAAGGAGTCACATGACTGAACTTCGGAACATTGAAGACGAGTCGTGCTGCCGCATTCTGAATTAATTGTAGTGGTTTGGTGGCTCTCAGTGGAAGACCAGCCAGTAGAGAGTTGCAGTAGTCAAGTCTTGAGATGACAAGAGACTGCACAAGCACCAATAGTTCCACCCATTCTTCTGCTAGTCAGCTGTATATCCCCCCCATCACTATTGATGGCTCAACACAAGGAGGATGAAGACTAGAACACGCCTCCTACGATGCATGTGAAGTCAGACTCCGCCTCTTTTTGAACAGCATGTTCGGAGGAAAGCGCAGCGACTCGGTTCTGATACATCAGCTCACAGATGCAGCCTTGTGCTGATCGATATCATCCTAGGAGTGATGAGGGGAAAGAGCGCCATCTACTGTAGAGAGCAAGGCCAGTTGCGCTCTCTCAGGGCTCTGGCAGCTGATGGCAAGCTGCATGACTGGGATTGAAACCAGTGTAGCCATAGTGGCAGTGCTTTAGACCGCTGGACCACTCAGCGACCCTATATAGTGCTTTTTTTTTTTACAACCAATGTTGACATTTAGCAGCTTTACAGAGATATGAACCCAAGCCTCTCATGAGTAAGCACCACGGAGATAGCAGTAATCCCTCAAACTAAGAGAAAGAAACCTTTGGACGAAGCAAGGTTATTTTTGTATTTTGTTCAAAGCATTGAGCATTCATTACCTCCAAAAAATCACCATTAGCATTAAGCTAATGCTAAGCACCTATTGCTTCTATTGCATTATAAGCAATAGAAAAATAATGAAACGGACTTCAGACTTGGCTTGGTTGATCAAGTCTATTTGAGTTGAGGGGGAGGGGAGCCGAAATTAGATTTTTTTATTTGGCTAAACAGTTGCTATAAGGGCAGTGGTGTTAGCGAAGTGGAAAGGTCGGTGCCTCGGTCAAACATTCCCACACACACACACACACTGGTAGATATAATGGCGCTCACACTCAGTTTGCTGTGGTAGACGTGACGCCACTCACACCCTCTTCATGAAGACGCCACCCTTATCTATCTCTCTCTCTCTCTTTCATTATCCCAGTGTCAGTCTTTCAGTCTCTCTCTCTCTCTCTCTCTCATTCTTTCTCTCGTTCTCTCTCTATCTCATTCTCTCTCTCTCTCTTTCTCTCTGACCTATTTCCAAGGGTAAACCCTAGAGTCCTTCACTGCTCTCAATGGCCGTATTCTAATAACCATATACCCTACACACACAGATACACACACAGACACACGCACACACAGACACACACACACACACACGCCTACTTGCATGGCAAAAGGCAGCACAAATGCTCCACAGCTGTCAAAGCTCCATTAGTGTGGATTATTAGGCTCATGTGTAAATACCCAGTTGGCCAACCACCAGCGACTACTTCACACCAACACATGTCATCGTATAGCCTATTATTATATTGCGGCCGGTTCAAGGCTACGTTCACATTGCCAGACCGGTGTGACTCAAATCCCAAATCACATCTATTGAGACGACTGTCCGCGCTGTAATTTGCAAGCGGTCAGATCGTCAGATCGGATTTGCATGTCTGAACATCACAATCGTACACTATACTGCCAAAAGTATTTGCATCCGAGTGACATCCCATTCTTAATCCATAGGGTTTAATATGATGTCGGCCAACGCTTCACAGCTATAACAGCTTCAGCTCTTCTTAGAAAGCTTTTTACAAGGTTTAGGAGTGTGTTTATGGGAGCTGTCTCTACTCTACTCACTACTAACTCATTCCAAAGGTGTTCAATCAGGTTGAGGTCAGCAAACTTCCAAATGCTCATCCATGTCTTTATGAACCTTACTTTGTGCACTGGTGAAAAGTCATGTCAGAACAAGTAGGGACTGCCTATAAACTGTTCCAGCAAAGTTAAGTGCATGAAATCTTATGGTAGGTTGAAGAATTAAGAGCCCAACTCCTGAAAAACAACCCCATATCCTAATACTAATTATCCCCCCTCTACCAAACTTTACACTTGGCATAATGCATTCAGACAAGTACTGATCTCCAGACTCATCCATCATATTGCAAGATGGAGAAGTGTGATGTCTTCACTGGTCTAAAGTCCAATGGAGGCGTGATAAATCGAGGCTTGGATGGAGCTGCTTGATCATGTGAACTCTTGCATTCCATTAAGTTCTCTACACTCTACTCTACACTCAAGTTTAGAGGTCTGTAGTGATAAAGTGAATCTGCAGAAATCACTCTGTCATGCTTCCACTGTGTTATAACATCACTGACAGTTGGCTGTGGAATATTTAGTAGTGAGGACATTTCACGACTAGACTTGTTGCACAGGTGCTGCATCCTATCACACAGAACTACAGTGCTGGAGTTTACTGAGCTCCTGAGAGCCTGAGACCCATTCTTTTACTAATGTTTGTAGAAGCAGTTTTATACACCTGTAGCCATGTTTCTTTTTCTTTTTATACTTTTAGGTGTACAGTGTACATATTGATGATTTAATGGTTGTATTTGTATGGTTACAAATTTGATGTTTTTGATATATAAACTCACAGAAGTGCTCTAAAGCCGAGAGCTGGGGCTAAGGGGGTTCAGCACTAGGTTTCATTTATTTGCTGGCTGGTTTCAGCGCTAGGTTTCATTTAGTCGCTGGCTTGGCTTTATCCGGTAAAAAGTGTCCCCTCATTAGAGCCGGTTCTCAGCGGAGCAGCCGTGGCTCCTGCGCCCCTCAGTGGGCTCTTTGTCCTCTCTGAACAAGGAGCATCTGGTTACTGAGGATTCCAGGACGTCTACTGTGTCCCGAGTGTGTGTGATCTTTAGGGAAACTCAGTGCATGTGAGTGAGTGTGTGTGTGTGTGAGCGAGATAAAGAGAAGAGCTGGATTTAATCTGAGTGTGTGTGTATGTGTGTGTGTGTGTGTGTGTGTGTGTGTGTGTGTGTGTGTGTGTGTGATTGGGCGTTGTTGAGGAGATGGATGTGAATGTGTGTGTTCGATAGAGAGCGTCCGTGTCTTCAGTGTATGTGTGTGTGTGTGTGTGTGTGTGGGTTTTCTTCAGGGAATATGAGTGTCTGAGTGCATTGTCTGTTTTGTGTGAGGAAGAGGCAGGGCAGGAAATCCCCCCCCACCCCACCCCACCACCCCCAGAGACACCGCCAGTGATGCAAATGCACTCTCGGTCAAAGACCCCCATAACTTTACAAGCATAAAGTTATCCAAAAGCAGTGTGTAAAACTGGTGGAGGAGAATATGATGCCAAGATGCATGACAAAAACTGTGATAAACTGTGTGTTATTCCACTAAATATTGATTTCTGAACTCTTAAAATTTTATGTATATGAACTTGTTTGTTTTTTTTGCATTATTTGAGATCTGAAAGCTCTGCATCTTTTTTGCTATTTCAGCCATTTTTGTCCGTTGTTTATAGAATAAAACAACAATGTTCATTTTACTCAAACATAAACCTATAAATAGCAAAATCAGAGAAACTGATTCAGAAGCTTCTGAAACTTCCTTCTTGCCACATGATTGGCTGATTAGATACAGTCAGTACATATATTGACAAAAGTATTGGGGCACCTGCTTCATTCATTGTTTCTTCTGAAATTAAGTATATTAAAAAAAGAGTTTATCCTGCTTTTGTTGGAGTAACTGTCTCTACTGTCCAGAGAAGACTTTCTACTCAATTTTGGAATTTTGGAAACATTGCTGTAATGATCTGATTGCATTCAGCAATGACAAAAGTAGTGCTATAGTAAGATCAGGATGTTGGATGATAGATAACCACCTTTGTAAGTCGTTGCACATCAGCAATGGGTGCAACTCAATTATAATAGCGGAATGCATTAATTGTAAGGCGTGTCCATGATCACTTTGACATATAGTGAATATGTAAATATAGCTCTCACACCCAGTACTGAATATATATATATATATATATATATATATATATATATATATATATATATATATTGTAGGTCAGCATAGTCTCCACCCTGCCGAATAGCTAAAGTTCCAGATGGGCTTTGATGAGCTTAACAATGAGTGTCGTCAGTCCTTGTGATATCCTGTTTATCTTTTAACCTGGAGGGTCAGAGTTTATTCAAATGACTCCTACGCTAAAGAAAACACACACACACACGCACGCACGTACACACACACGCACACTCACACACTCACACACACACACACACACACACACAGACTACCTGACTCTGGAGAGCAGTCAAGTGCAGATAGGAGAAAGAGAGGGAGAGAAATAAAGAGAGAGAGAGAGAGAGAGAGACAGAGTGAGGGAGGAGAGAGAGAAAGTGGTACGTGCTTACAGTAACGTAGCTACTGCAAACCAGCTCTACCAATCTGTCCACATCTCTCACACACACTCACACACACACACACACACACACACACTACATTATTCAGTAACAAAACTCTCCCTGTAGAGCCACAGGACAAAAGCCACTTCCACAGGGGAGATGGTGTATTGGAGGTGTGTGTGTGTGTGTGTGTGTGTGTGTGTGGTGAGAGAAAGAGAGAGAGAGAGCGAGAGAGAGATAGAAACGAGTACCAGCATCAGTAAAAACGATAGAAACTTATCCCCAGATTACACATCAACAAAGCGTTCAGCAGAAAAAAAATACACACCTCTAACGATAAACACTCGCAAGGAAATGTACCATAAACACAAATATCATAAAACCTACAAATAACAACTGACATTGTATACCAAATAAATGGTATGCATTAAAAAACAGCTAAAAAGGTTAAAAAAGCAAACTAATGTAACTATTCTATTAATGAATCTGAAATTGTGAGTTAAAGTTTCTACAAAAATGACAAAAGAACTTGAGCTTAAAGAAAGCTTGCAAGAAAGTTCTAATTATTAAAATGTACACTATTCTCATTTAACATTCGAGTTGCATGACAACAAAATAAAAAACTGTAGAAAGCTGTAATTATTAAGTTACAACAATGCAAACAAATTTAACAGTTGCTAACACCTAACAAACCTGCAATGTTAAGTTGTACAATAACGACAAAAACAGCTTAAAAAAATTCTTAATAAGTTCTGAAAGAAACCAAAAAATTTAATTAGAATTAAAGTCCTTAAAAAAGCTGTAATTAATAAAGCTTCAGCAATGATGCAAAATAATGTGAATATTCACTTAACAAACTTAAACTTGTAAGTTAAAATTAAAATTTAACACAAAAAGAAGATACTTTACGATTAAGTGTATAATTTCCTTAAGAAAATCTGAATTATTATAGATTACACCAAAGTTAAAGTTGATGTGACAAAACTTAAGATGTTCCTAAATGTTCCTTTATTAAAGAGACGTGTTCAGTAACTATAACTTAAAGTGATGCGATGGTTTGATTACAAAAAGAGAATAACGCTTCAGCTCAATTTCGTAAAAATTATATGTCTGCGATTTTAAACAATATTTTTAATAATTTAATTACAGAAATTCCTCTCTGCTAAATTTAAAGCAGTTAAAACAGAGGGGAGGGGTGTGTGTGTGTGTGTGTGGGTGTGTGTGTGTGTGTGTGTGTGTGTGCATGTGCGTGAGTGTATTTATGTCTTAGAGAGGAAATCTGGATATATGCTTGGCCCGACACACACTCTCTCAAAGTTAGAGATAAAAAGGTCAGGAAAAAAGGTCAATTCAGTCACGAGAAAGTGAGAGGGAGAGAGAGAGAGAGAGAGAGAGAGAGAGAGAGAGAGAGAGAGAGACAGACAAACACAGAGAGAGAGAGAGAGAGTGAGAAAAAAGTGTGTGAGAGAGAGAGAGACATTGAGAGAGTGAGATAAAAAGAACCAAGAAAATAGAGAAAGAAATAAAGCGAGAAAGAGAGGAAAAGAATGAAAGAGAGAGATTGAGACATTGAGAAAGAGACAAAAGAACAGAGAGAGAAAGGAAAAGGGAGAAATAGACTAAGATAGAGAAATAGTAAGAGAGAAAGAGACATTGAGAGTAAGAAAGAAAGAACAGAGAGAGAGAGAGTGACTTTGAGAGCAAGACAGAAAGAACACAGAGAGAGAGACATTGAGAGTAAGACAGAAAGAACAGAGAGAGAGAGAGAGCAAGAGAGAAAGAACAGAGAGAGAGAGAGACATTGAGAGCAAGACAGAAAGAACACAGAGAGAGAGACATTGAGAGTAAGACAGAAAGAACAGAGAGAGAGAGAGCAAGAGAGAAAGAACAGAGAGAGAAAGAGAGAGAGAGACAGAGAGAGAGAGAGAGAGAAAGAGCAGCTCCAACCAGCAGGTGAATTAAACCAGGTCATTTTCGCACATATAATGCAATGCCTTGAAAACACATTTAATACACACTGAACCTCTCCTACCCTTAAACACACTTATCAGCATACACAGTGACCGATGTAGACACTGATCATACACTTCATCACTGTTTTAAGACCAAATTTTACATTAAACCGTTAACTTTAAAATTACCAAACTTGTTTTGAGTCATTTCTAGACTCACCTTGAAATCATGAACATGCTTTGACAGATCATCAATCCTCCTGTTTGAATAATCCAACAAGCTTTGAAGCTTTTTCTTGTTGTTCAAATTCTGTAGAAATCTTTTTGCTGGTCCAGTAACCGGTGCACTTGAGTCATTGTGACATATTACTCTGTGTTGTTATTAATAGTTTTAGGTGGCATGGTTTAATGCTTAAGGCCTAGTAGGCCCAAAGTTCCACACAACAAAGATCTAAAGTTGCACAAAACACTTGTAATGTCCACGATTTCAGTGGACAAAGTTGCCTTGGCTCTTCTTACCCCAACTAGAAATAAAAACTTTACGTTTTAATGCAGGATTTCTTAGATTATCATAGATTGAAGAAATTAAACTGTAGCAGAATTCCTAGAGGAGCAGCTGTCCTTTGATCATTAGTTTTCACTCCACCAAATGGTAAGAGCAGATGTATGAGCCCTTCAGTGGATGTTTTATTTAAATGTAGTGTCTTCAACCACAGACGCAGCTCCTCTTCATTGGAAGGAAATAGATATGATTATAAGCTATGTGGTGTTGTATATATTGTAAAATAAGCTGTTATTGCTGTAGTTGAAAACTGTATCAACACATCCACTGTCACACTTAGCCCTCTCACTTGCTGAAAATAGAAAAAATGGTGGACACTCAAACAGACTGAAGTGTTCAAGCACAATGACTGATTTGTATTTATAGAACAAAGCATAAAGCATGGCAAGAAAGATTCATGCTCCCCACACTATTAAACCATCTCCACTGCTGATACAAGGCAGGTCAAGACTCAAGGTTCATGAAACCAGGCTACGTTTCTGCAGTCATTAACTATCAAGCATTGGTCCAGTTGGTTCAGTTTGCCCATTGGAGCCTCAGCTTTCTGTTCTTGCCTGACATAATTGACATGCATCAGACTTACAGAGTTACTGTAGCCTTTTTCCTATTTACAAAATCTCAGACATCACATTTTACCCCATTCTGATGGCTGATTTGATCATCAACTGAATTTACAGGCCCGTATCTGCATGATTTCATGCCTTGCACAGCTGCCACATGATTGGCCGGTTAGATGCTTGCAGATATATTTTGGATGTCAAAGTCAGCGTACTTACAAGTCTGCGAAAAACATGTTTTTTTTAAAGTGCCCCTATGAAAAGTGTTGTTTTTGTTGGAGTAGCGATCTTTACAGTCCAGGGAAGAATGATTTCTACTAGATGCTGTAGCATTGCTATGAGGATTTGATTGCATTAAACAAAAGGAGTCAGCATTAGTTGGATGTCAGAGATTAATTATGTGTTGCTAGGCTTTATACATTTTATATAGCTAGCCCTGCATTAGCCTGGCATTAGGCATGGTGCCAACACGGTTATGGGTTTCTGTTCCAGAGAGTCCTATTCTATTGGTAATACTTCATTACAGAGACTAGACAAGCTGTGTGTGCACTTGCATATCTGTATCAGCAATGGTCAGTAACTTAAAATGGCTTTCCCACAAAGATTTAAGTGTATACATAAATCAGATAAATTCCATGCACTCAGCAATGCAAGAGATTATTCATGCTAATTATATTTATAATAATAATAACAGCACACATGGCCTGGAAACAGTTAAAGAAAATTAAATATATATTATATTATAAAGGGAAAAAGGCAAAGGGCAGCCCGTCATCATATTCTCATTTCCTCTGTAGGTCCACAGTGGTCCAGGTGATCTCCACACAGAAGTTCAGCACAGGACGGAAGTTCATTCAGGCACTCTTTTATTCATTCACACACTGGAACTCAGTGAATAAATGTATGAATGAAGTCCAGAACTTGGCACCCATAAATAACACAACTTCAAATGACCTTTTAATAACGCTGAAACACACCTGTGCTGAGAAAGTCATTGATTGACCAAGAGTGCCACCTGCTGGACTGGAGAGTTATTTTTTTAAAGACGGTTGAATATACTAGTACAAAACAAAATAGAATATAATTGAAAAGTGACTTTATTTTAGTAATTTATTTCCAAATGTGAAACATAAATCTATTATATAGATTAGTATTAAAAACAGAGTGCTTTTTAAGCGTTTATTTTTTCTGTTATAATTATGGCTAAAGCCAATGAAAACCCAAAAAATCAGTACCTCAGAAAATTAGAATAGTATATAAGAACAATTGGTACTTTTGGCAGTGTGCCAAGTGCTGCTGAAAAAAGAAATCCAGCATCTTCATTAAAACACAGTCCAAACTGCTTGAGGTCTAGTGTGTAGTTTCCACAATCAATGATGGTTTGGAGAGACATGTCATCTGCTGGTGTTGGTCCACTGTGTTATATCAAGTCCAAACTTTTATGGGGATGCGGATTTAAATTTAGATTTAGGTTAATATTTGAACTAACAGAAACGCTTTAATATTATTGACCAACCAGCCAATCAGAGTACAGTAGCAGCAATGCTAGCGTCTTTAAAGCTTACAACTGCTCATTTACTGTAGACAACCTGACAAATATAAGAGTTGTATTTATTTTTTTATCAAAATATTTAATTCTACTTTCTAAAATTAAATGAATATTGTAGTTAAGTGTAGAGTTACTATGTTTAATTTGTGTTTTTAGCCGTTTAGCTCCATTCACCCCCATTCATTTTGGTCTCTCTCGCGGGCTCCCTCTAGCGTTCTGCAGTGATTTAGTGTGAAGAATTCTTCCCCATAAACTCTGTAGAACAGGTGAGGCATTTCAGGCAGGTGTGTTTGAGTGAGCTGATCTTATATGGAGAGAAAAGCGGCTCTGAATCTGAGAGGATTTGCTGTGGAAAGTCGTGTTGTTTGGAGCTAACCTGCTCTGAATCTTCACCATTAGCCTACAGGCAGCTGCTTTCCCGCGCTTTATCAGCCGCGCGCGCGGCGCCGTTGCTCAGCAACCGAGTTAAGGAAATGTGAGTGTTTTGGAGAGTTTCATTTCAACTTTCTGACGGGATTTCTCTCCTCCTACAGTGTAAACATGGAACTGGGCTAGTTAGCTAACGCTAATCTCCTCAGCTTCCATCCTGAACGAGTGGAAGAAGAACTAAAATAATCATCAGATTAGATCTTTAATTCTCTTCATAATGTACATTTTAGGAGAGATAGAAGTGATAGAAGTAAATCAGAATACTGCTGTGTGAAAAAAATATCTAAATAAAGGAGAATAAATGGTTAGAACATATAAATGGAGACAATCTACCATCAGTTAAAATAGCTCTGATTAACCAGTCAATATTACATTAACCTGCTGGACCTCTCGGCTGCTTTCGACACAGTCAACCATGACTTCCTCCTAACTATACTCTCGAACATGGGGATCTCAGACAATGCGCTGTCATGGTTCAGATCGTACCTCACTGGGCGCTCGTTCAGGGTGTCATGGCAAGGACTGCTGTCCCCAGCCCACTCGTTACCCACTGGGGTTCCCCAGGGTTCGGTACTGGGACCTCTTCTCTTCTCAATATACACCACCTCTCTAGGTCGGGTTATCCGCTCACATTGTTTTTCCTACCACTGCTTTGCTGACGACACTCAGCTATACCTGTCGTTCTCACCAGATGATCACTCAATCTCTGCACGAATATCACAGTGTCTCTCAGACATATCCGCATGGATGAAGGAACACCACCTCCAACTAAACCTCTCAAAGACTGAACTTCTGGTCATACCAGCAAAACCTTCTATTCAACACAACTTTGCCTTAACCATCGACTCTCTCTCTCTCTCACCGACAAAGGTTGCTAGGAACCTGGGTGTCATGGTTGATGACCAGCTTCTCTTCACGCACCATGTGGCCTCAGTTGCTCGATCCTGCCGCTTTGCGCTTTACAACATCGGACAAATTCGACCGTTTCTGACGCAACAGGCCACCCAACTCCTGGTACAAGCTGTGGTAATCTCACGCCTCGACTACTGCAATGCCGTACTAACTGGCCTCCCGGCCTGCGTAGTAAAACCACTACAGATGATTCAGAATGCAGCAGCACGTTTGGTCTTCAACCAACCAAAACGGGCACATGTCACTCCGCTGCTCATTGAGCTCCACTGGCTACCGGTTGCTGCTCGCATCAAATTCAAAGCGCTTACAATCGCCTACAAGGTGATGACAGTACAGGCTCCTTCCTACCTGCACTCGCTCCTGAAGGCTTACGCTACCTCCCGCCCGCTGCGCTCCTCCAATGAACGTCGCCTCGCTTTGCCAAACACTCACACAAAGCAATCCAGACTGTTCTCATACAGAGTTCCCCAATGGTGGAACAAACTACCTTCTACTACCAGATCAGGAGAATCTCTTGCTATCTTTAAGAAACTCCTGAAGACAGAGCTCTTCAAAGAGCACTTACTCTCCTAACACCTCTAACAAACTAACTAATTCTAACCTCACCTCCTTCTTCCTCTTCTCTACTCCTCTATCCCATTATTTCCCTCTGACCTCCTTAAGGCCCTATCTATAGATGCTTTATTTTTAACTTCTATTATTTTTGTACTTAACCTCTTCTATTATTTGCACTTCAATATTGTAAGTCGCTTTGGACAAAAGCGTCTGCCAAATGTAATGTAATGTAATGTAATGTAATTAACCAAAAAATAAGAAATAAATGCTATTATGATAAATTATAAAAGAAGATCCTGCTGATATAGGTAAAAAACAGAGGTATGACATAAGTACTTTCTTGTACTCAAAGTATTTCCTAACAGCAGGGAGTACAGATTTGTACCATTCGTACCAAAAGGAACATTCAGTATTCTAAATCACTGTACTAACAAACAAAATATTTTAATTATCCATTTTTCATTTGAAAGCCAGACAATTTTGGATAGTCAGGTTCTTGGCACATATTCAGTTGATGATAATGTTTAAAATAATTATAAACAAAAAAAAGACTTTCACTGAAAGGTACTCTGTTGTACCTCAATATAAAATACAGCACCAGCGACAAGCTTTCTAAATACAAATCTGTACTTATTTTTCTTAGTGTGTAATATTAGCCTGTTCATATTACATTTACAGTAATAAAGCTAAATTATATTAAAGCTCAGACCTGCTAAAATATATAATTTACAGAATACATGTATTGAGTTCTGATAAATAATAAATGAATAATACATAAAAATGAATTAGGGTAGCTCTTTAATTCATTTCATAATGCACATTTTTAGAAGAGATATACCTGCTAAAGTAAAACTAAACACTGCTGTGTGAAAAATATCTAAATAAAGGAGAATACATAGTTAGAACACATAAATGACTATTAACCATCAGTTAATATGGTTAATTCTAGAGACAAATACACAAGACAAAAGTAAACATTGTAGAACATTTATTTTAAAATATTCTATAAAGGATTCTATTTAAGTAAGTTTACAATACTCACAAAAACAACAACAAACTTAGTATATAGAAAAAATTATGTTCATGCTCAGGGCGATTACTACAGATTACCATGTAAACATCCCTATAGGCTGAAAGATGAAAGATCTAGAAGATAAATCATTTCTGTCTAGACAGTCATTTATAATCTTTAACTTGATCGTTTGTGTTAATATTATTATTAAGACAGGAGAGAAAGAAGATTTCCAAAGCTGATCTCTAAAAGTTGAACGCTGCTCTTAAAGGGGACATGAAACACTTCAAGTATTTAGTTTAATTCACAAGATGTATTTTCACTCTAACAAATTTTATAAGTTTAACAGTTGTCAGTGAAGCGGAATTAAAATAATAAGCAATCTAAATGTCATTTTTTTAAGTAAGGGCAGCGCCATCTTGTCCCAGCGCTGAAAGTGACGTCACGAGGTTGGTTCTCGCACGCCTCACTACTATAATCTATGAGAATACCGTAATTTAGCTCCTCAATAGATAATAAAATCCAAACCAAAACTCAATGCAGAGCGGGGGGCACTTTTGTATTGTCCCTGTGTGTAGTAATACTGGGAGTAGTGAATTTTAATAGGGTGAGGAATGAGAAATATTTACTTTCACTTTCATACCTTCAGCGGGGGCTCGCAGCGCTGAAGCGTGAGAATCCTCCGGTTAGCTGCAACGCTAGGGGTTAGTGGCGAGCACTTTCTAGACCAGGACTATGTGAAGGAGAGGGGTTTGAGTCAGGAGCATTAGAGCCGGATAAATAAGCTGCAGTCCGAGGCTTTTTTCCTCCGTTTTTTATTTTTCCTCTGATCAGCTGGAATGTACAGACCGTCCGAATGTGTAACGTTACTATGAGAGCAGCAGCTGTGAGCCGCACCAGCCAAACAACACGCCCACCCAGCAGAGCAGCGAGAGGTACCGTTACCGAAAATCTAGATAAATTGACAATTTAAAGATAACATAGCTAGCGTTAGCTACTTAGCTAGCTATCTTATTCTAGCTAGCCAACGCTAGCTAACTAGCTAACACTAACTAGATGAAGCTAAGTACCCAGTAAGCATTCTAACTTCTAAACTGAACGGTTTATCAACCAAACAGCGCCTGGATGTTTCAATATCCACTTAAATCATGTTCGTTTCATTCAGTCTTAATGAACTCTGGACTTTGCATGTTAAATAGCTAAATGTATATAAAATAGCTGGTTAACTGGATGGCAGTAGGTTACCTGCTGTGGACGCGCTGCAGGTTTCTGCACGGCTCCACGTAGAGAGAGAATAAACACTCACAAAACGTCTCGCTCTCAGAAAAGCATCTGAAAAGTTCTGCTCAGGTTTATACAGGAAAGATCTCTGAGTAAATGCTCCATGTTAGCCTAGTTCAGCTTCGTCTTCATCCATAATCTCGACAAACAACAAGCTCTTTTCCTCTAGCTATATGCCTGGGATCTTAAACCAACCAACCTCGTGACGTCACCAGCGCTGCACGGGCAACATGGCGGCGCCCTAGCTCAAACATAACAAAAATAAATATATTATAATTTAGTGTGTAAACATTTTATATAAAAAAAATCCCCCCCAAATAAATTCCATTATATTTAATACCTTAGAAAACTTGTACAAACTGAAATGTTTCATGTCCCCTTTAAAGCTACTAAATGTATCTGTTTTTCATTTACTTTTAAATGCTGATTTTCTACCCAGTAAATCACTGCAAACCCCACTACACTGTGGATCAACATGCTGGACTATAAAGTAAAGGGGTTTAGAGAAGCGTCTGCAGGTTTAGACTCCCAGTCCTGGATTTGAACTGGTGATCTCCAACAAGTTGTTCCAGTTAAGTGAATTCAGTCACTGCTAGAGTTTGGTACTCAGGTGATCTGCTCTGAGGATCCAGAGCTGTGTACGCATCATCAGAAGGACTGGAATGAACAGTCTGTTTGAGGGAAAGACAGAATGAAACAGAGGAGAAATGAAGGAGAAATTAAGACATTTGGTGTTTGTAGGAGTTCTGTCTGAATCTGAATGTCTGAGTGAACTGTGGTTTTTGAAGATCTAGATATACTTACAGCGAGTGTTTCATACACATCATCAGGGGATCTGGACATGGGGTCAAGAGCCGTGTAAGTGTCGTCCTGAACATTAGGGTCAGCATTCTGGAGAAAGGAAGATTATGTTGGAGTCCAACCTGCAGAACTCAACTCTACACCTGTGCTTCTCTACACACAGGTCTTAGATCAGTACTGCCATCTACAGGTGAAGATCTGTAATAACTCCAGCTGCTGGAGTTCCTCTACACTGCAGAGTGGAGGGTTTACCCTGCTCTAACCCACTGAATCAACTCAACAGATCAGAAACAGACCCTTCAGGATCTCAGTCAGATCAGAGAAACACTAAACTCTACAGCTTCACTCCAACAGCAGTCTTTAACCTCTTAAAGGTACATTCTGTAGGAAAAGAGACCGAGTGTGTGAAATGGCTACAGCAGTCCAATTTCAAAATATCAGAGAGTAGTCTGCCCCGCCCACCCCTCCCCTGTCACAAAGCTTACTCGGGTTGCCAAATTCAGGAGGCTGAATTTACACAATCTACACAAAGTTTAGACTAGTAGGAGAACTTAAAAGTACAAGCGAGAGGAGAGAGGAGAAATACAACAATTCTTCTATCACCCGTATTTGGCGTCATATTAACTGCATGCTATCTGATGATACATCCTGATCCTTTTATTATTTACTACTGAAAATAAGTGACATATTGGTCCTTTAATTTCCAAGCCTAATTTTACCAATTTCAGCCTAAAATTGCATACCCAAATTTTTAAGTTTTTCACTCTAATATTTAATAATTCAGAGGCAATTTTATTAATTAATATTTACAGAATTAATTGAAAAACGTAAAAAATATTCAATTGAACATGTAATAGTTTTTCTATTTTTATTTTTTATTTTCTGATCCAGAAAATGAAATATTTATATGACGTGTTTTTGCAGCTCTATGTTTAGCTATAAGGTGTTTACATTCACCATGTAAAATTATAAACTGCTAAATTTATAACTCATGTTGCAGTAAAGAAGGTGGTTATGCTCTCTGCTCACTGACAGTGTTTGGTTACAACCCCCTTCCCAGATCTGTCTCCTCCTAACGCGGCACCTGATTGGCTGACAGATTTGGTTGACATGTCTTTGTTCGGGGCAGATATTAAAGATTCTGCACATGTGCATTAGAAAGCTGTATCTTAAAGTGAAGCCGTTTTATAACGGATTAAAATCGATATTATAATTTTTCTGCCTTAATTTTTTTTTAAACACTGCTTGGACGTAAATGAGGAATACTGTTTGGAGCGATTTTGAATCCAGGAGAGAGAGGTATGCTGATGACACTCAACTAATCCTTTCTTTTCCTCCTTTCGACTTAGGTTTCATCCCGCATCTCAGCATGTCTCAGTGATGTCTCGTCGTGGATCAGTTCTCATCATCTAAAACTCAACCCCAGCAAGACTGACCTTCTGTTCATCCCAGGAACTACGAGTCTTCAACACAATCTCTCCATCTCTTTCGAGAACCCACTGGTAATATCGGCAGAAGCGCGAAGCCTTTGCATAGTAATGGATGACAAGTTATCATTCTCGAGCCATATTGCAAATCTGTCTCAGTCATGCAGATTGTTCTGTATAACATCCGAGGATTTGAGCATTTCTCTCTCAGGAAGCCACTTAGGTGCTTGTGCAGTCAATCTCTTATCATTTCAAGGCTTGACTACTGCAACCCTTTTCTGGCTGGTCTTCCGTTGCGAGCCACCAGAACCCTGCAACTAGTTTAGAATCAGCAGCAGCTTGACTCGTTTTCAATCTTCTGAAGTCCAGTCATGTGACTCCTTTACTTCGTTCCCTTCACTGGCTTCCTGTTGCCGCCCGCATCAAATTTAAAACCCGAACTCTGGTCTACAAGGCAAAAAACGGACCGGCTCCTTCATACATGATGGTGATGATGGTCAAAGCCAGATCTGTACCAAGAGCTCTTAGAGCTTCCAGTACGGCTCGACTCGACCCACCATCACTCAAAACCCACAGAAAACAAACATCCAGACTCTTCGCTGTGCTGGAGGACCAAGCTGGTGGAACCAACTTCCACTGGGTGTCAGAACAGCTCTAAGAGTCACTCGCAGTCTTCAAACGCTGGCAGAAGACTCATCTTTTCAAAGAGTTCTGAAACTAATCTTAAAAAAATAAAATCTTCTAGGGCTCGAAACATGATCAAGCTCTGTGTATCTCTTAATCCTAATCTCTACAAACTAGCTATGGATATTTTAAAGTAACAACAAAGCACTGTTATACGTCGCTCTGGATAAGTGTGAGTGTTGACCTCTAGTTACCCCGGCAGATCAGACAGCTGCATTTATCAGAGTAAAAACAGTCTAACACACTCTTTCGGCTCTATTTCAGGAAATTACAGTAACACGGTTTGCAGTTTCTCTAATCCTGAGAGTCAGACGGTTTGAATGGTCTATAAACATGGCCGCATTGGATGGAATATGAACATACGAAAAACGCAAATAATAAATCATATTTAAAAAAAAGGCATATTTTGCCCTAGATGTTTATTTTCTGAAAGGAAACACAGCTAAATAAGTTTAAAAAGCAGAGATTCAAAGTTTTGATATGGCATATTGAGTGTCTATATTGAGCCTATAATTATTCATAAACACAGCCAGATATTAATTATGAATTTGGGCCAGGGCACATTACCTGGTAGTCGTGTTCCTCCACCTTTCTCCTCTGGTTGTTCTTGTTCTTCGCACTTTTAGTAAAAAAAAACTATCACTACATGAAGAAACACTGACAAAAAACGGATTCAGATATACAAAAAAAAAACAGATGTTCACTCTTACCACATCAGGAAATCATGTACTCACCTTATTAACAAAATGACAAGAACAAGAATCAACCCTACACACCCGACCACGACTCCACCAATCACATACAGAATAACACTTAGATTCCCTGTGTGAAAAAAATAATAACTGCTTCAGAACTGAAATTATGATAAAGAACTCATGTAGGACACAATGTGATTATCATGTGTATCTTTGAAACTAAGCAGCACTGCTTCTGATCTTTTAGATCCGTGTTCATTCTGAGCGTCACAGTAGTACTGACCACTGCTTTCAGAGTCCAAGGGAAAGCTGTAACTGTGTCCAGATCCTACAGGTGAGCTTCCACCATCTTTAAACCTGTATTTCTGTACAGGTGAGTTTCCATCACTGCTGCAGGTCAGAGTCACTAAACTGCCCTCCACTATTTCACCAGAGGGACTGATAGATACTGAGACACTCTTTGAAGTATCTAGAAAATGAAGAATGGCAGTAAGGGATTTAATAACTACAGGATATTTACCTTATAGAAAATGTAACCATTCAGAACAAATGAACAAGAGGAAGAAGTAAACAAGGACTTACACAGAACATTCAGAGTTACAGTATAAGAGTATTTCACTCCATGTTTATTACTGGATTTACACTTATACCCCTCACTGTTCACAGAGCTGATGTTGTTCAGTGTGAAGGTCTTTCCTTTTGCTACTAATGTTGATCCTTTGAACCAGGTATATTGAACAGGTGGGTTTCCATCACTGCTGCAGGTCAGAGTCACTGAACTGCCCTCCACTATTTCACCAGAGGGACTGATGGACATGGAGATGCTCCCTGGGCCATCTAGAGTTAGAAGAACACATTGCACTTTGTTCCGAAGTATTGTGTGATGTTTTCTTGGATGTATAAGTCCAAAAACCATTAAATCTGTATTTTAAAGATATTTCCCTTACAGCTTTAGGATTTATTACCTCCAAAGTCACAGAGAAAGTATTACTAGTTTTGGTTTGAGCATGAATAACTGATCTTGTACTTACAGAAGACATTAAGAGTGACCTCAGGAGAGTAAAGTTTCAGATCAAGTACAGCACAGCTATACCTGCCTGCATCCTCCCTGCTGACCGACTGCAGGTGGAGTGGGTCAGTCCGGGAGGAAAAAGGAGCTCCATTTCTGAACCAGGTGAATGATGGTCTGTCAGTCAGTCTGCAGGTAGTTTTACATGTGAGAGTGACTTTATCTCCCTCTATCACTTTCTGAGAAACCTCCACCTGTAGACCTGCCAACAAGAGACACACACTTCTACTGTATCATCCTCACATTAGCTGAATGAATGCTTAGTCTTAATCAGCAGGAGTTCATTAACACTGAGAATTTACTAGAATGCAGCTAAATCTGATCTGATATTCAGTGAGAATACTGATCTAGGATCAGATCCAGTCCTGTTTATTAAGATCTCAGTATCAGAAACTGATCCTAGATCAGCACTCTTACTCTGAAATGCTGTGTGGATTCTGGTTCTGCAGTTCTAAGCAGTGTTCTTCAGGTGTGGTTTGAAGGACTGATGTGATTATATTACAGAACTGCTGGAGGAATCCTGTTCAGCAGTGAAGTACAGTGTGTTATTTCTGCTGATGGAGCTTACCTGTGACCGAAAGATACACTCCATTTGTACCCTGATACTTTCCTTCAGGTATATCTGTTATAAATCTGAAGTAGTATCTCCTTTGATCATCTTCTCTCACATCTCTCAGGCTGAGTTTGCAGTCGTGTTGTTTATCTCCAAGGTACTGAACCCTGTCTCTGTACTCTGGATCATTTAACAGATCAGGAGGATCTATACTTGAATCTGGTGGCAATGATTTTGTCCAGAAAGCTGTTTTGACTGTGTGACCCTCTGGATATGAGTAAGTGCAGTCCATGATCACTGTAGACCCCTTTAGAGCACAGATATATTCAGGTCTGTAAGTCACTTACCACCAATCCTGAGCTCCAACTCCTGCAACACAGAATCCAGAAGAGAGTAAATGATGAGTCTGTGGGGGTCAGTCAGTAAAAATGCTGCAGAAAGTTTCACTTCAGCTCATTTCTAAACCTGTTCATTTCAGCTGAGTGTGGAATAATCAGCTGCAATAAGCTGAGATCATTTGGAGCTAAAAACAGAAAGTGAGAAGCTTCACAGGTCTTGCAGTAGAGTGGAGGAGGAGCTGCAGAGAAGCACAAATCAACACACTGTGCACAAAATGATAAACACACACACACATAGCATAGTTACTTTCTGAAAGATTTATTTGAAAACTTTGTGCAGAAATATCTCATAATGTAACATCAACTCACCATTGATTATGATGAGAACAATGAGAGTGGGTGGGGTTATTTGGAGTGACATCATTGTTGCATAATCTATAAACACAAGAGGGGAGAAAGGCAGTTTGTTTTTTTGTTGTTTATTTTTATGAATAAAATGTACATTTATAATCATTTTACATTAACTCAACAAACCAAACACCACTTTCTCCCTGAGTCCTCCAGATTATTTCAACAAATCAAACAACATCTCCCTAACTCTTCTAGATTAACTCGACAAATCAAACACCACCATCTCTTTGACTCTTCCACATTAACTCAACTCAAACACCCTCTCTCTCCCTGATAAACTACTCTCTCTAAACACAACAGGGGAGAAATTAAATCTGTATTTTTGTTTACTCTTATGAATAAAATGTACATTTACCATCATAAATAGCAAATACTGATACAGGTACTATTATTTTTAATCTAGTAACATTTTGCTTTGCATCCCTCGCTACCTTTAATAAACTCCTGAAGACAGAGCTCTTCAAAGAGCACTTACTCTCCTAACACCTCTAACTAACTACCTTCTACTACCAGATCAGGAGAATCTCTCACTATCTTTAATAAACTCCTGAAAACAGAGCTCTTCAAAGAGCACTTACTCTCCTAACACCTCTAACTAACTACCTTCTACTAACAGATCAGGAGAATCTCTCACTATCTTTAATAAACTCCTGAAGACAGAGCTCTTCAAAGAGCACTTACTCTCCTAACACCTCTAACTAACTACCTTCTACTACCAGAACAGGAGAATCTCTCACTGTCTTTAATAAACTCCTGAAGACAGAGCTCTTCAAAGAGCACTTACTCTCCTAACACCTCTAACTAACTACCTTCTACTACCAGAACAGGAGCGTCCCTCACTATCTTTAATAAACTCCTGAAGACAGAGCTCTTCAAAGAGCACTAACTCTCCTAACACCTCTAACTAACTACCTTCTACTACCAGATCAGGAGAATCTCTCACTATTTTTAATAAACTCCTGAAGACAGAGCTCTTCAAAGAGCACCTACTCTCCTAACGCCTCTAACGACATCTAACCTTATTTCCTTCTTCTCCTCCTTTCCTCCTCTATCTCACTATTTCCATTTGGCCTCCTTTATGCCCTACCAAAAACTGTTTTTTAACTTCTACCCCTCTATTGCTAATGTACATCATTATTGTAAGTCGCTTTGAATAAAAGTGCCTTCCAAATGTAATGTAATGTAATTTCTCTGAATTCATCAAACACCCTCTCTCTCCCTGACTCTTCCAGACTAACTAAATTCATCAAAAAAATTCTTTCACTGACTCTTCCACACTAACTCAATTTATCAAACACCATTTTCTCTCTGACTCTTCCAGATTAACAACAAAGCAAACCCAATCCACTTACTGACCCTTTTAGATTAATTTTACAATTCAAACACTACCCACTTCCTGACTCTCTTCCAGATTATCTCAACAAATATATTCAGACATAATCTTCAAATACAGTAAAACAGCCAATTTCAGTAAAACAGCGTCATTTAAGGTTTGGGAGATTCTGTGCTAACTAAATAAATACAGTTAATTTAGAATAAATAAACCATTTCTTACCTGGTTTACTCACTATTTACTGTACAAACAGACCGTATAGCAACACTCAGCAGCCTTTGAGGTTTAAAACAGCTTAACAGTCAGCAGTTTCTTATATTTCACTTCTCTTTTCCACAATCACACACCTCACCACCTGATACCCATTTTCAAATGTGTTACAAATCTGAATTTGTAACACATTTGAAAAATAAGTTCATAAGTTAACTCATATCCGTCAAGATTATAGTTATTAGTTTATTAACAGGTAATTTTATCAACAGTAACTAGCACAGCTGCTTGTGTGTTACTTGCCTGTAGGGGGCACCGTTTCATGGGCAGTAATAACGAAAAAAAAGAAAGAAAATGCATATTTTATTGACAAACTTTTTGTCAAAAAGTTTTTGTGGTGTTATTGTAGACTTTTGGCGACTTTGAGATGAACACACGTGCTCACACATCACTCACAGTGCAGTCTCTCACACTCAGAGCACGCACACACACACACACCGCTACACAAACACACTGTAAATGAACTGCGCATGCCCACACAGTCTCACACAGTCTCAGTCAGTCACTCACCTCATTCCCAAGTAGACTCACTCACCTTGTCCACAGTATCTGCCTCTTTGTAAAAAGCTATTCAACAATGTGTCTATAATAGGTTTAAAAAAACTTAAGAAAACTTAATAACATTTAACAACACGGCAAAAAAATGATTTATGTAATTTACACAAAAATAATGTTATTTTGGGAGTGACTGCCTATTTAAAAAGCAACAGAAGTTGTTAATTTGTTGGAGTTCATTTGTATAATTTCTAACATATTTTGGGTGTTTTTTACTCATTTTTTTCTCTCTCACAACGTTATTCCTTTACAGCTTTAAAAATATGTATTATGCATATTAGGAGATTACGTCATTTAGCGACTTCTAGTGACTTTTAGGAGAGCCAATAGCTACTTTCCTTACTGAGGAGTTGGCAACAGTGCTTTTCAGACCCTCTAGCGACTTTTTTTTTTGTAAAAAAGCGACTAGCGACAAATCTAGCGAGTTTTTGTGGTGTTATTGGAGACTTTTGGCGACTCGAGATGAACACGCGCTCTCCAGTTACTGACCTCCGCGCTGCAGCGGGCGCTGCCGGGAGCCCCGCCCCCCACCACTCACAGTGCAGACCCACACTCTCTCACACTCAGAGTACCCACACACACACCGCTCCAAAAACACACTGTAAAAGAATCGCGCGTGCCCACAGCCGCCGCTGATTGACCCCGCTCTGTATTTACAGAGCAGAAGTTAATATAAATGTGTCTTCAGTGTGACACGAACAGAAATCCCTTAATTTAACTCACACAGTCTCAATCATTCACTCACCTCATTCACCACACAGCCTGTCACTCACCTCCTCCACAATTACACTCTTTATAAAAAGCTAAACATCTATTGAACCATTGAACAATTTGTCTATGATATGTTTAAAAATAAAGAAAACTTAAGAAAACGTAAAAAAAATAAATAAAATAAAACAAAGCTAAATACAAAGCTAAAAAAAATTAATAAATAAAGCAAAGCTAGATATCTATTGAACCATTGAACAATTTGTCTATGATATGTTTAAAAATAAAGAAAACTTAAGAAAATGTAAAAAAAAAATAAAAATAAAACAAACAAACTAAAAAAATGTAATTCACGTAAAAATGAAGTTAATGTATAAAAAAGTGACGTCCTATTTAAAAAACAACAGAAGTTGTTCCTTTATAACATTTCTAACACATTTATGGTGTTTTACTCACTTTTTTCTCTCCCACAACCCTAATCCTTTACAGCTTCAAGAACATGTATTATGCAAATTAGGCGATGACGTAATTTAGCGACTTCTAGCGACATTTAGGACAGCCAATAGCTACTTTCCTTACTGAGGAGTTGGCAACACTGGTTGGCAACACTATTTCAGGCAGGTGTGTTTGAGTGAGCTGATCTTATATGGAGAGAAAAGCGGCTCTGAATCTGAGAGGATTTGCTGTGGAAAGTCGTGTTGTTTGGAGCTAACCTGCTCTGAATCTTCACCATTAGCCTACAGGCAGCTGCTTTCCCGCGCTTTATCAGCCGCACGCGCGGCGCCGTTGCTCAGCAACCGAACTCGCAGCTCCTGACAGGACAGCAGTAATGGAGGAAATGTGAGTGATTTAGAGAGTTTTCTGTAAATATTAACCACTAAAAGTCTGTCAGAACCGCGCTGTGAACTGCTGACCGCTTTACACAAAGCTTACAAAACATCATTTCAACTTTCTGACGGGATTTCTCTCCTCCTACAGTGTAAACATGGAACTGGGCTAGTTAGCTAATGCTAATCTCCTCAGCTTCCATCCTGAACGAGTGGAAGAAGAACTAAAATAATCATCAGATTAGATCTTTAATTCTCTTCATAATGTACATTTTAGGAGAGATAGAAGTGATAGAAGTAAATCAGAAAACTGCTGTGTGAAAAAAATATTTAAATTAAGGAGAATAAATGGTTAGAACACATAGATGAGGGCGGATCTACCATCAGTTAAAATAGCTTTAATTATAGTCAATATTAAAGCGTTTTTATAGACGACATTTTCCACAAAAAGGTAAGAAATAAATTATGTTGTGATCAATTATACATAAGGTGCTGCTGATTTAGGTTTAACACAGTTAAGATAAATTAAACTATATTAATATTAGCCTACTCGTATTACATTTACAGTATTCAGTGCAACACGTACAGAAGATACCCAACACAAGAACATATATGTGTAGTTTATATAAACTAACCTAAATTATATTAAAACAAAATCTGGTCTAAAAAGTAATAACTGTATATATATATATATATATATATATATATATATATATATATATATATATATATATATACAGACCTGAATACATGTAATGAGCTCTAAAAAAGAATAAAACTATGTAAAAATGTATATCTAAACTTTTTAAAAAATATACAAAGGTTACAAAACTTTATTTGAACTTTTTGACGGGATTTCTCTCGTCCTACATTGTAAACCTAGAACTGGGCTAGTTAACCAATGCTTCGATCCTAAACAAGTGAAAAAAAAATAAAATAATAAATTAGATTAATAATGCACATTTTAGGAGAGATATACCTGCTAAAGTAAAACTAAATACTGTGGAAAAAATAAAGGAGAATACATGGTTAGAACAAAAATTACCATTAACCATCAGTTAATATGGCCTGTAGAGACAAATACACAAGACAAAAGTAAACGTTTTTGAACATTTATTTGAAAATATTCTTTAAAGGATTCTATTTAAGTCAGCTTACAACTCACAAAAACAACAACAAACTTAGTATATAGAAAAAATTATGTTCATGCTCAGGGCGATTACTACAGATTACCATGTAAACATCCCTTTATCTTGAAAGATGAAAGATCTAGAAGAGAAATCATTTCAGTCTAGTCAGTCATTTATGATCTGTAACTTGATTATTTGTGTCAATATTAATATTAAGAAAGACAGGAGAGAAAGAAGATTTCCAAAGCTGATCTCTAAAAGTTGAACGCTGCTCTTAAAGCTACAAAATGTATCTGTTTTTCATTTACTTTTTAAAAGCTGATTTTCTACCCAGTAAATCACTGCAAACCCCCACTACGCTGTGGATTAACATGCTGGACCAAGGGCGTAGGAGCGGGCTTGATATTGGGGGGACACATTTGCCAATATGAACCCAAGCCCACCCTATAGTTTCCTAGAACAACATTTGTGGAAATTACTTTAAATTAAAAGTAAATTATTATTATTATAAGGTGATTTTACAACCTAAACAGGTTACTCCACGTTACAGTTACTGTTGTTAGAAAAAAATATGCATGCAATGTCTGAATTATATACATATAACAAAAATTATCAGTTATCACCTAATATTTAAAATAATATAACAGATTTGGTTATTATTATTATTATTATTATTATTATTATTATTATGTATTGGCATGTCAATTCTGTCATATATTTACATTTTCTCCTGCGCTTTTATTTCTTTTTCTACTGAGAGCTCTTCTTAAGATGGTGTCCTTTTATGTAAAATAATTTTTTTATAAACGTCAGGACATGTGGTCTTACTGTGAACTACAAATGAACAGAAGTCACGTTACAGCAGTATTTCTCAACCCTGTTCTTACATATTCTACTGCATATTAACACTGTTCTGCATGGTCTTGAGCTTCCTCTGCTTTAAAGACACTTAATAAAGTGGTGGTATGATGTGTCTAATACACTGCTGGATTTACATGATTAATTTAGGCTCCATAGGGGGCTAAAGGATTTTAACAGGTAAACTCAGTAAATGACTGTTTATTAGCTGATCAGGTGGATCAGGTGGAAAACACAGATTTAGGGCAGTGATCAGGGTTAAGAAACTGCTTTAAACTACAAACATAAAGTACTGTACTAAATCCTGGCTATCCACTACATGCAGCTTCTAGTTAACTAGTTAGTTAAATTCATTTTCGTTCATTATAGCTCACACTAAGTCCTGCAATCCTAAATTAAGAAACAGTTTGAAAATGAAATAGTGATTAGCTGATCAGGTACAGGTCAAGCTGAACATTACATATATATATATTTTTCTTTAACCCTGACTCCCTATCTAATTAATTTAAGTTAAACTAACTCACTAACACAGCTGCAGTTTATTAATCACAGAGGGTTTAAACTGTGTGTTTTGATTCAGAGACGTGTATTTTTAACCAGTTATCAGAAACATATCATCACAGTTTATGTGGTTAGCCTATCGTTACCTTTCTGTTAGAAAAATCTCCGTATATCCAGATCTGTTTTAAAATCAGCTGAAGCGGCTGCAGCCCGATCCCGCTGCTAAATCTCACAGCGAGGGGGCGGGGCTTCCCCAACAGCAAACTGACTCTCCTCCTCCGATTGGTCCGGTCTGTCTCCTCATTAATATTACGGCTGATGTGAGCGAACTGATTTCATTTTGGGGGGGGGGACAAATCCACCTATTTCTAATAGTTCCTACGCCTATGTGCTGGACAATGAAGTAAGGGGGTTTAGGGAAGCGTCTGCAGGTTTAGACTCCCAGTCCTGGATTTGAACTGGTGATTGCCAACAAGTTGTTCCAGTTAAGTGAATTCAGTCTCTGCTAGATTGTCGTACTCAGGTGATCTGCGCTGAGGATCCAGAGCTGTGTACGCTTCACCAGAAGGACTGGAATGAACAGTCTGTTTGAAGGAAAAGACAGAATGAAGCAGAAATGAAGGAGAAATTAAGACATTTGTTTTTTTTTCTAGGAGTTCTTTCTTAATCTGAATGTTTGAGGGAACTGGGTTGTTTAAGATCTAGACCTACTTACTGCAAGTGTGTCCTACTCAACATTGCAGGATCTGGTCATAGGGTTAAGAGCTGTGTACGAGTCTTTCTTAGCATTAGGGTCAACGTTCTGGAGACTCCAACCTGAAAAACTTAACTCTACACCTGTGCATCTTTACACACAGGTCTTAGATCAGTACTGCCATCTACAGTTGAAGATCTGTAATAACTCCAGCTGCTGGAGTTCCTCTACACTGCAGAGTGGAGGGTTTACCCTGCTCTAACCCGCTAAAACAACTCAACAGATCAGAAACAAACCCTTCAGGATCTCAGTCAGATCAGAGAAACACTAAACTTAACAGCTCACCTGATAGTCGTGTTTCTCTTCCTTTCTCCTCTTGTTCTTCTTCTTCCTGCTTTAAAAAAAAAAGTTCATCACTACACAAAGAAACATTGACAAAGAACTGATTCAAATATACTAAAATAACACAGATGTTCATACTTACCACGTCAGGAAATCATGTACTCACCTTAAAAACAAAACGACAGGAACGAGGATCAATGCTACACACCCGACCACAACTCCACCAATGATATACAGAGTAAAACTCAGAGTCCCTGTGTAAAAAATCCATAACTGTTTCAATACTGAAATTATGATAAAGAACTCACGTAGGACACAATGTCATCATCATGTGTACCTTTCAAACTAAGCAGCACTGCTTCTGATATTTTAGATCCGTGTTCATTCTGAACCTCAAAGTAGTACTGACCACTGCTTTCAGAGTCCAAGGTAAAGCTGTAACTGGGTCCAGATCCTACAGGTGAGCTTCCACCATCTTTAAACCAGGTGTATTTCTGTACAGGTGGGTTTCCATCACTGCTGCAGGTCAGAGTCACTGAACTGCCCTCCACTATTTCACCAGAGGGACTGATGGACACTGAGATGTTCTTTGGAGTACATGATTTCCTGACGTGGTAAGAATGAACATCTGTGTTATTTTAGTATATTTGAATCAGTTCTCAGTCAGAGTCACTGAACTGCCCTCCACTATTTTACCAGAGGGACTGATCTAAAAAACAGAGAAATATGGCAGTAAGAGATTTAATAACTACAGGATTTTTACCTTAAAGAAAACCAAACCGTTACAAAACAGATGAATTACAGGAAGAAGTAAAGAAGCACTCACACAGAACATTCAGAGTTACAGTATCAGAGTATTTCTCTCCATGTTCATTACTGTATCTACACTTGTATTCTCCACTGTTCACAGAGCTGATCCTGTTCAGTGTGAAGGTCTTTCCTGTTGCTACTGATGATCCTTTATACCAGGTATATTCCACAGGTGGGTTTCCATCACTGCTGCAGGTCAGAGTCACTGAACTGCCCTCCACTATTTTACCAGAGGGACTGATGGACATGAAGACGCTTCTTGGGCCATCTAGAGTTGGAACAAGATTAACTCAACCAATCAATCACCAGTATCACCCTTGCTCTGTTCCACATTAACTCAACAAATCAAACCCCAACCACTCCCTAACTCTGATTGGTTGACTTAATCTAAAATAGAGTAAGGGAGAGGTGTGTTTTGTAGAGTTAATCTAAAACAAATACCACCATCTCCCTGATCCTATAAAATTAACTCCACAGAACGAACACCACCCTTTCCTGACTTTCTATCAGATTAACACAACCAACCACTCCCTCTGCCAGTCAGAACAGAGACCACCAACCTATATTAGCTAAAGCCTTTTAAATTCTAGGGAATAAAAAAAAAAAGATTTTATTTCACAAATAAATTCACATCTGTAGGATATAAGCTCTTTAACTGTCAAAGTAATACACAGCTTATTTTTTGTAAAGTTACACATATAAAAGTTCATGTACTAACCTAATTATAATTAAAAAAAAACATCAACCTAATTTTTAACATGCCTTTTAAAACTTAAAACATGATAAGCAAACATTTATTTCAGCCGTAATCTCCAAATACTGTAAAACATCTTAAACCAGTCAAACAGTTTCAGTTGAGACCTGGAAGATTCTGTAAACATTTTAATAAATACTTAATTTAGGATAAATTATTAATAAACATATTTCTTACCTGATCTCCCCACTACTTACTGTACAAACAGTCAGTGAAGCAACAAGCAACAGTTTTGAGGTTTACAACTGATACACTGTCAGCAGTTCCTTATATTTCACTTCTCTTTCCCACGATCACACACTTTACCACAGATACACATTTTCAAATGTGTTCCAAATCTCAGAATTAACTCCTATCTGTCAGGATTATACACTTAATTAATACTACAGGTAACTTTATCAACAGTAACTGCTGAGTTTTTTTTTTTTTTAGCACAGTTGCTTTTGTTAGATGCCTTTAGGGGCGCTGTTTTAATGAGCAGTAAAGCAACAAAGAAAAAAGAAAATGCATATTTTACTGTCAAACACACGCATTTATACATATAGATTATAGAAATGCTAGATGGAAGAGTGTTTAGTGGGGAGGCTTTAAGAGAATGATTGGGTGTAACAGACTTTACCAAGCAATGAATATCAGCTGAAACCAACTGAAAGTACATGGCACAGATTTTAATGAGCACATCAACATACTTAGTTACATGTATCTACAACATATACATTAGGGTGGTAAGACGATAAGTTAAGAGCAATTCTAAAAAGAGCAAGGTGTGTTTTGGTTCTTACACAGCACATAAAAAGTTTGTTTAAAGCAGTAATCCTTTAATCCAAAAAAAAAAATGCTAAAACCAAAATGCAGCCTACCAGCCAAGACAGCTATAATGTCTGAAGTTTGCTTCTTTAGTTTTACACTGGAGCTATGAGGCTAACGTATGTGTGATTAATTAAGGATAAAGTTAGCAATTTGCTAGCTTGTGTACAGTTAGCATCGTTCTGCTTTATTGCTGTAAAACTACAGATGTAAATGGCAGACACCAAATGTGTCCTGATTGGTTAATTACTTCAGAGTGAAGGGGAATATTCTAATGCAATGTCCTGAATATAGAATTATATTTAGGGGTTTTCACACCAGAAAGTCTTTGCCAAAATTTGAACCAAAGCTCATGTGTTTGTTACACTAGAGAATTTAAGAACGTTGCAACTTCCTGTCATCAATGCCTAGATAGGCAGCTTCTCCCTATATGTGACATTGATTAGTTTGTAGGAGGACAGGCATCATTGGATGGTGGCACATTGTTAGTTTAGCAAGTCGTGTTTAACGAGCGCTGTGCCGAATTCTGCCTCCCTGCCAAAACCTGATCCCCTTTGAGTGCATATGTATCCTATAGCAGGGTAGGTGTTACAGATTCCCATCAGATGCCTTCAGATTTATTTCAATGTATAAATAAGAGTTAATCTACAGTTACAGTAGATACAGAATCAGCAGAAGTCATTCTCTCTTTTTTTCCCCGGCCCAACAACACTTCTTTTTATTATTCCGTCGTTTAATGGGTGACTGTGACCTGCCTCAATTCTTGTAGTTTGAATCATCTAGAAAAATAAGTTTTCACACTGCAAACGAACAGAATCATGGTTCAGATGATCCTCTGGTTCAGACTTCGGTTCTCTGCACCTTTATCAACTGCCCTTTTGGGTTGATCTAAAATTAAAGTCTAAAAGTCTGAACCAGTCTGTCTGCAAGTCTTGTTTTGATCCAAATTCA
Organism: Astyanax mexicanus; assembly: GCF_023375975.1. Taxonomy (NCBI): domain Eukaryota; kingdom Metazoa; phylum Chordata; class Actinopteri; order Characiformes; family Acestrorhamphidae; genus Astyanax; species Astyanax mexicanus. The sequence goes on from NC_064428.1 coordinate 35,772,581, forward strand.
TCTGGTTTTCCATCTACGAACATAATTATAGAAATAACAGTCCACAGTAAAGATCAGTCCTCATCTAAGTCAGATGGCACAGTGCAGCGGGTCAGGGTGGACATGTAGAGGGCAGTGGTTGGCATTGGGGACAGTCCAGCAGAAACCTTCAAGATGGTGAGAAGCCTGGTGGCTGCCATTGTAACGCCATCGTCTGTCTATACAAAAAAGACAGACAGGAAGACTGTGAGGAACTTTTAAACTAACATAATGCATTAAGTTTACTTTACAATAAACATGTTTAGAAACAAGCTGATGGGATTTTGACTATAATAGGGAGAATGACCTCCAGCCAGAGTTTCTAGACCTTTACATATCTTCTGTTCTCTACAAATCCAGTCAAAACGAATGCCATCTCTCAGTCTTTCTCAGAGTTATTGACTTCCCCCATCACCCAACACAGATCTGCTGCCCACCACCCAGTTTATGCCACCTGCCTCAAACTAGATGCATAAGTTTACATGAACTCTAACTAGGAATTTTAAGTGCTTCTATTGCTTGTGTGGCTTTTCTCCTGAATATTTTAGACCCATTATCATTCTTTTATATGCTTTATATCTGAGCCCTTCCTCTTCCATCCCTGAGAGAGTTTTTTCCCTGCCTCTAGTGCTCATGTTCTCTGTTTTTAAAGTTTTGTCTGTATACATTATATACAAACAAATACACTATAAACACTGTATAAAAAATGTAATTTGATTTAATTTTATTTGTCTTGACTGACTGTAGAAAGATGCCTTGCTGTCCATTTCTTTCTACAGTCACTAGAAACTTCCTAAGCCTTCCACTTGCTACAAAGCTGAAGAACCACCTCTTACATAAATATTTAATAAAGCACTGATTTCTAATAAAGCTTACATTGCACTTATCAGGTCGTTTGCATTTTTTTTACTACACATGTGTTTGCATGGTTAGTAATATTTAAGCTCTGCCTCTAGGTATTGTTTATTTCCAGCAAAAGGGCTATAATGTGTCTCACTTATGTTAGTATAGGAGGAGTCAAAAATCGAAGGACATCCTTTTATTTCAAAAAAGGAAATATGACGGCCATGTTCTGGACATAAGCCACCTCGCCAATTACTTGATGGAGCATTTAGATATTTAGAAATTTTCTTTTGTCTTTCTTTCGTTTCTTATATGACAGGGTGTCCCTTGACTTTTGAATCTGTATTTGAGCTCAACATATCTATTAATTCCATTAATAATGGTTGATTCATAATATACGATAAGTTAGGTAATTGCCTAGGCTCTTTCTGGATAACACTGTCTAACTGTTCTAAATGCCACAATTACTGTATGATTTGTGTGCGCTATACTGCAGTAAATGGTATATAGTGAATGTATATTTTGTACCTGGTGTTCAGCGCAGATCACAGGGCAGCGGTGAGACGCAGCCAGTTTCCTCACACTCAACAAACGCTCCTGAGAAACAGCTCCACAGCGAGCTGAGAGAAAACATATACTAACAAATCAGGGTGATGCTCTTTTTGTTAAAGGTGACATTGAAATTATTAGTAATTAGTAACAGAAGAAATTAATCTCATTATTATTAATAATAAATTTCTATCACTAATATATTAAGTCTCTAATGTTTCTATTAAGAAATAAAGATGCAAAAATTAGGGGTGGGACAATATATTGATATTGCAATAAATTATAATTTTGACGATAACCAAATTACGCGATGGGGTAAAAAATGAAGCTCTCTGATTGGCCGAATTATCTCTGTAGCTTGGCGGCAGAATTAACTTGACTGAAGTTATGCAAAATGTATACACGTTTGAAGGTCTGTATCATGATATGTTGCCCACTATAACAATTAGATTATTGTATCGTGAGATGCTCAGTGATTCCCACTGCTAGTTAAAAAAAGGTAACAATGAGAAAAATATAAAAAAAAAGATAATTACCTGAAGTGACCACAAAGCACACCTTCCCTAAGAAGTAATCTGAACTCAAGTGATTCAGAGAATTCTCCACTACGAGAAAGCTGTGCAAACACACACACACACACACACACACACACACACAATGTAAAATGGCAAAAGTTAGTTAGTTCCTATCCCATGACATGTGGCATGTCAGTGTATGGAGACACATTATTGTGATAATTATGACATATTGTTTTAACTACAGCATGGCTCAGAACATCTAGAACACTTCACTTCACCCAATAATAAGCGATGAAATAATAAGGGATGAAATTTTTGCTTGCAAAAGCAATGTTTGTAACAAAACTTAATATCTGAATAATAATGTCTACTGACCAAACTACTGACCAACAGTAAACTTAGGCAACAATTAGTAAAGGCACGTTCGTTAAAATCTATTAAAAAGCACACCTTGACAACTGTGAAGCATGGGGGCGGATGTCTGAAACTTTGATGCTGCAGCAATGGGTGTAACTAAAAGTAACTGTATGCATTCGCTGGAAGGGATGAAGGACGTTTGGACATATAGAGGCACTTTTCTAGACAGGGTTTAAGCCAAGCCAAGAAAAATGGAAATGTTGTCCAGAACTAAGCTAAATTCCTGCCTGGGAAACTGACCCATAGCGTATAACGTGAGCTGCCAATAGTATTAAAAATACTGTGAGATATTAATAAGTCATTGTTGTGTATTTTTTTCCCCAAATTGTTCGATATAAAACAGAATGGATACCTTTGCTCAGACAGCAGGTTGACTATGAAGACCACCAGATCGATACGAGGACGGGTCTCGCCGTTTTCCACAGGTAGAGGGAGCTTTCGAGCCAGACGCCTGAAAAAGGTCAGAACAAGCAATAATCATAAACAGCAAAATGAATGAACACATGAAAATGCACACATACAGTCCATGTACAAGAAAAGCACCACCAAGAGAATAAAATCCTCTTGAGCATATAAAGTAACATGATTCTAAAGGCACCATATCTAAAGTCAGCTATGGGCTATAGAGGGGTATAAAGCCCCCAGCATTAGGATGTGGAGCAGTGTAGAGGCTGAGTTGGGGAGTTGAGTTGGTGGTTTGAGTTGGGATCATTAAAATCCTGTCCTCACTAATGCTCCACTAATTCTCACAGCAATGCTGCACCAAAATGTATTAGAAAGCCACAGTACAGACAGTTAAAGCAGGATTTAAAAAAAAATTAATACTCTTAAATTATTTCAAAAGAAACAGTGAATGAAATAAGCAGGTGTCGCAATGTTTTTAAATGTAACTTTTCTTTTAGAGCCACCCAGTTAATTAAATCTGATTGTGATATTTGTGTATCAAATGAGTAAAAACTCACACATTCACGTTGACATCCTTCTCACGCTGCACTATAGCATCTGCCAACCTGCACTGAAACTGCTCCTCATTTTCAACCAGCTGTAATGGAAGCAGATGTAAGCAATAGGTTAAATAATTACAATCAAACTATACTGTAACTATGCAAATATATCTCTCATTGTTAATATAAACTATCAATTGCTTTGTAAAGATTTGTATGCACTTATTTTACTTTATTTAACTTCTACCAGGGGAGCAGCACATTTGCTACTAAACCCTTAACCATATTTTTTCCATTTAACCCTTAAAAAAGCTTTTTATTGTAGTTATTTCTGCTTCTGCAGGGCCCTCTAAGGTTCAACTGGTGAGGATGATGTTTCGTGTACTTTGGTACACAGACACAACACAATATGCAGATCAGTCAAATTAATAATCCCGCCCCCAGCTGACGTCCAACCATCTGGGTCTCACTGCTATCAGAGGCACACTGCTGATGCTGCAGCTCAGCCAATCAGCTCTCCCTCCAGCCCTGCCTCTAAACCCATACATCACCCTACACTTTTTTTTTTAGCATTTTTCAAATTTGAGTGGAGTCAGCAAAAATCAGGAGGTTTAGTGCCCCTTTAAACATGCTGAATAAATATTTAATTAATCACACCTATGAGTTCAAACTAAAGACAAGAAAACGACTAAGGGACATAAATGGAATTACGTAATAAACAGTATTTAATAATAATAATAAAAAAAGGGTTATTCCTTCACATTAATCTCCTGATCTAAACCTGATGAACTGAGGTGGTGATTTGAGGTGATTTAACTGGGATGAGCTGGAGCTTCACAGCGTGAAGGAAAAGCAGCAGCTATTGTTCAGCACCTCCAGGAACTCCTTCCTTCAAGACGCTGAAAAAACTATTCCAGGTGACTCTCCCTCATGAAGACACTGAGATTAAAGAGTGATCAGATCTGTCCTCAAAGATAAATCTGATACTTATATAGAAGAATCTAAAGTATAAAACATATTCTGGTTTATTATTAAAACTAATTCAGCTTGTGTTCCTGTATAGCTTTAATATAGCCTTTAATATTAAATTTATAATGTAAAAAAATCATAAAAATCATAAAAAAACTCATTCAGTGAGAAGAGAAGGTATTACAACAAAAAGGTATACAACACCTAGCTAACTTATATTATTTACCACTGTAATAACGCTTCTTCTACTGAATAACTTTGATTTTACATTATTAGTAATTTAATAAATCTATATAAATGCTTAAATACTAATAAAACACCTTCAAATATCGTGTTAACAACAGAGCGGTCACCTAAAACAGTATTATAACGTATTTACAGTGATTAGTAGCCACAAGTGTTGTGTTGAGTTGTGCTACCCATCAATATGCACTACCTGGCCGTTCTGCGCATGCGTGGAGTCAGAATTAAGCATGGACACTTCCCACGGTAGCACGTTTTGGCAGCGTAGCTCAAACCGACACAACACCGACAGCTTTAGCACTACAGCTGGGCTAGCTTAGCTCAGCGCTAATTAACCAGCTATTTATTAACATTTCAGCAGTTCTACCGGCTACTTACGAGCAGCGTGGCGGTGTTGAGCTCGGGGATTTTGCTGTAAGGAGTTAATAAAGCCATTTTTACTGTATTTCATCTATTGTTTAACACTCTCTACTATAAACTCACTACTCGCTGCCTCCTGCCGCTTCTTTTCAAAGCATCTGACGTCACTCCCTCCGCCGCACTGCAGTGCTGCCCCCTGGAGGCGCCACGAAGCAACTACCTGAAAATAAAACGCCAGCAATATTTTGAATGCCAGTTATATTTTCAATACTAATATAACGTAAAGAAGTATAATTTGACAAATAATTAGCTGTAAGACTTAAATCAGAAAATATAAAAATGTATATAATGCAGCGTGTGACAGTTTTCTATGAACTGCTCAGTCATTCTGCATCAGTAAAATGTTTATTTTCTATTATTCATAACTGGAATTGACTGTATTTGTGTTCCTTTGGTTGTATTAAGCTTTGCTACGTACTGCACGCACTCTCCCCACAATGGATGCTTCTCGCAGCGGGAGAGCTGATTCCCTTGTTAGCTAAAAAAAAAAAAAAGGTTTGCTTGAGTAAAGAAATCGTGATCATGATTTGTTCACTTTATTTAATTTTTTATATCCACGACCCCTCCCGGGCTCCATAATTTTTTGTCACTTTTTCAGATTCAGTTTTTCCCTTTTTTTAACAGTAACTAAATCCCCTGATCTTTGCTGACTCCATCCTCAGCTCAAATTTGAAAAGTGCTAAAACAAAAAATGGGAGGAGTAGTTTGATGGTAGGGGCACTGGGTGATGTATGGGTTTAGGGGCGGTGTAGGAAGGACAGCTGATGAGATGCAAACTGTTAGGCGTAACCAGGTAGGGGGCGCTATTATTGATTGACTGATCTGCATTATGCACCAAAATACACGAAAACAACATCCTCGCCAATAGCACAGTTAAACCTGTGAGGGTGCTGCAGACCAATTAGAAAAATGCTATAAAAAAAGGGAGTACTTGGGGTACTTTGGGAAGGACACTGAGTGATGTATGGGTTCAGAGGGAGTGTAGAAAGGAAGGGAGAGCTAGTTGGGCTGAGCAGTGTGCCTCAAACAGCGGTGAGACGCAGAAGATTGGACATCAGCAGGGGGGTGGTATTATTGATCGACTGATCTGCATATTATACCAAAGTACAAGAAAACATCATCCTCGCCTATAGCACAGTTGAACCTGTGAGGGCTGAAGAAGCAGAAATGACCATAATAAAAGCGTTTTTTAAAAGGTAACTAAATCCCCTGTCTTTGGCTTAAGTAAGATGATGATGCTTTGTTATTTATAGGGGGTGTGTTTCAAACAAGAACCAAAAATGCAAGAAGAGCAGATACACTGCACAAAAAATACATTTAAAAACCAGAGCTTAACACACACTCGGACACTTTTAATACTATTCAACAGCACAAACTTAACTTTTCTGGTTTCCACACTTGCAAAAATAATGACTTTTGTTCTGTTCAAATAATACAATAAAATAAACCAGATTTGAGTGGCATGTGTGAACGCATGCCGATAACAACTTCCATACTGGACATTATTTCAATCATTTCAACACATGAACAACTTGGAATTTTGATTTATTAAATTTTATAGCAGGAAGGATCAGATTTCAGATCAGATATCTTTATAACACAGCAAATTAAAAGTAAAACAGGAAAAAAAAAGAGAGAAAAAAGTTCTGCACACAACATGGTAAGAAGAGAAACAGCCGGCACTGCGATGTAACCAAATGTACAAATACGCCTGGAAGGAAGTGATGTCGTTTCTGCAGAAAACAATGCTTGCATTCACAGTAAACTGCTGCTGGAGGTTTTGTGTACATAGCATGAATTCATAAACTCAAGTTTTTTCGTTTTTTTTTTAATGAAAAAACAAAACAAAACTGGGTGTCACTCTATGAAACTGGAGCCAGATGGTTAACAAGCGAACGAGGGGAAATTTCATCTGAACATCTGAAAAATTCACAAAACCGCACGAATCCTGATGGCGTAGTTTTGGATTATAAAGTGAACGGGCCTCAAAAACATATCTGAATCTTTAAAAATCGGAAAATGAACTTTAGGAATGACTTTAGAATTATTATTTATTAATTTTGAATTTGCAAAGCCCCAGACCCACCACAATTTTAGAACCACCAATACATACAGTATAACACTCTGTAACACTGTATATAAACATGGTGGTGGTAGTATGGCGCTCGAAAGCTGACCCAAGTACTTCAATCTGCATTTTTATGATAAACATATAATTATTGTAATATATTATGGTGTAATTCATATGTATATATTAGTTTTAAACTTGTGAAGAGGTAAAATTAGCTGCTGAAGAAAAAAAACTAGATAAGATATTTAGGTACATTCAAATCTATTTGACTCAAAACTTATGAATCAAATATGAATTTAGGTCAGAGGTGAATTTATGGATGGGGAGGAAAAAAAAAAACTACTTTAAGATATTTTAAAATGTTTTTTTTTTGTAACAGCAAACTTTACCTGACTTCAATACATACATTTCAAAATACTTAATGGTGTAATTAATAAATGTGTATTTGGTAAACATATACATTATGCATATTTAAATAGTTGAGAGCCAGTGTCGATTTTTAGCTCCTTAAGTTGACAGATTCACTGGTAGTTAATGGTAGTGGATGGTAATTAATATAAGCTGCACATTTCTCTATTACAACTCTCTATAACCCTTCATACCAAATTACTCTGAATTACTTTAAAGTTTTTCAAACAATTTAATTGCGCAAAAAAATTTATATCATCCGGATAAATAAACATATCGGTTTAAAGGGGGGAAATTAATTAACAGTTCCTTTAAGGAGGCACTCAGACAGTCAAGTGAAGAAAAGTCACCTCTAAAGAGCTTCGGTACTTAATAATATAAAGCGATCGGCTCGGTAACCAGTGAGTCCAGCCTCACAGCAGCTGCATAAACATCATAAGCATCAACAGTGATGATCAACAGTCAATGTTCAATAACAATAATAACAAAAACGAGAAAAAATAAAATACACCACTTGTGTTTTTTGTAATTTTTTTTGCTGTTTTTAAAGAAAATACACAGCTTCAGTGGTAGCTCCGCCTCTCCGTGGGGGTTTTACTCCTCTAATAACTCACTGTAACATGAAGCGAAACGGGCTGGACGTCTCCGACTCCTTTGGTTGGTTCTTCGTTCGTTTTCTTTCATTTCTGATGCATAAACTTCAGACGAAAACCGTCGTTTTATTGAGGCACCCGCCATTTCACCCAATGCTGCTTTATTTATTTTTTAATCATTCCCTCACTAAACACACATACACACACACCTGAGCACAGGTACACACAAACTTTTGACTGGCTTAGTCTGGCTTTAGTTCAGTAATCAGTGTGTGTTCGCTAATTTGTGACTCACTGAATGGATGGATGGATGGGAAGCAAGCTAAACATTAATAATTCTAATTCAGATCATTTACCAATAATACTTTTCTCCAAATCTAGACCACTTGATGCTTTGACGCTAATGTAACCTGATACAATCAATTGCATTAAGTCTATTTAATAATGTGCTAGCAACATTAGCCTCACAGCTCAAGTGCAAAAGGAAAAAGTACCTAAAAACTAGAGGTGGGTAATAATCCAGGTCCAGAAAGTAAAAATCCATCCCATGTTTTTGTACCAACCAGCCCAGATCTGGCTCTGCTGCAACTGAGCCCCCAAGGCAGTTGGTACAAAAACATGGAACGGATTTTTACTTTCTGGACCTGGATTGTTACCCACCTCTACATATAAACAAAGAAACTTCAGGCACTAAATGTGATTTAACTGATATAAACTTTGGTTCATTTGATTTCTTGTGTAAAGAATCCTGTTAATTGTAGGTGGAAAAGGGGGATCATCTGTCATCCAAAGCCTTGTATCTCCAAAATTGCAACTTTAGAGGATAAGAGAAAAAAAAAATGCACATTCTTAAATTTAAGGTGGATTTCATTCAATAAGATTACATTTATATGCCTTAACTCCAACTCCTTTCAATTTGGGCCATTTCTATTGGTTTAATTAGTCTTAAAAGTTTACACAGATAATCATGAAGACGTGTTATCTTAAGGGAACAACTTAGGACTATCTGGACATATCTGTAGGCTGTGAGGTGCTATCTTGTGAGTAAGGTCAAACACTGGGGAGCATTCTCCTGGCAAGGTGAAACATGAATTATGGGAGTTGTAATTATAATTATTGGGATGAGACCCCTAAACCTGGACCAATTGATTTTCCAAGATAAGCACCAATGGTGGTAATAAAGTCTTGTTTGAATTTATACATATATTATTTTATCTTAAATTTGTTTAAGGTCAAAAATAATAAAAATAATAAATATCTATGAATTATGTTTCTGCCAGTTTGAAATGGTATAGCTAATTGTATGAAGGCATGTTATAACAGAGATATTATGTTATATTAATGAGACAATGCTAACCATGGCGTCCATTCAAAAATAAAGTCCTGAAAGCGAGGAGAGTCAGCGTACTAGTGCTGGTGGGGAAGCCTCCCCTCGCTGTGGAGATCTGCGCAGGCGCAGCAGCCAAAACATGTCCCCAAAAAAATTAAACTATAAACTGCCCATGAGTTTTTTAAGCAGATGTTATCAGTGATTTAAACTATGTTTCTGAAATGGTAATATCAAGCAACTGTTGCTATATAAAAGAACGCATTAGTAGGCGGGGCATGAGGATGGCAAAAGTATACTTCTTTGCTTTTTTGGTAAATTAAGTCCATCCAGTGAGTGACACATTAGCTAAACACACAGTAATGAACACAGACACAGCGAGCCATGTAAAGTTATAGTGACTGTGCTCTCGCTCTCTCTCTCTTTCACTCGTTCATTCTCTCTATTCTATATCTCTCCGGACTCTCTCTCCTCAGAGCTGGAGCGGTTCTCTCTCTCCAGCGAGACGGATCTATCTCTCCCTTTCAGTCTTCCCGCCTCCGGGGACGACGGCGGCGACCTCTCCCTCTCGCCCAGCTCTCTCTCCACGTCCCTCCGTCCCTCATCCCTCCATCTCTCCTCGTTCGGAAACTCCCTCGGCCTCTCCTGCGACGGGGAACGCTCCCGTTCTCTGGTGTGTGAGGACCTGAAATATAAAAAGAGAACAGATTTTAAATCACGTTAATTAATCCTGTGATACAATTAGAAAATCACTAATTAGAAAATCTGTTTTTCTGTTTATAAATAAGGGTTAATCTACAGTTACAGTAGATACAAAATCACCAGCATAATCTTTTTGTACCCATACTGCTAAGTGATGTAACGAAATCTGACCTCCCTTGACATGCAGGCGGAACACAGCTTCTTTTTTTATTCTTTTTCTATTGTTTAATGGGTGGAGATTTGGCCTAGTCCTTTGGTCTGGATCATGGTTTGTGGCACCAAATTGTAAAGTCTGAAAGTTCGGACCAAAAAAACTTGTAAAATGTCATTTTTAATATAAAGACAGCGTTATGACATGCCTACATTTATTTCTACCCAAACTGTATAAAATTAGTATGCAGAAGGAGGTGCAGCACATCAGCTGCAGTTGATTAGAGAAGATGTGTGAGGAGTCAAATTAAAACCTCACTCCAACACTGGCCTGGTTTAGGCCCGTCATGTTAAGAAATTTTACGGACAATATATTATTCCAGAATTATTGCAACATTCAACATTATTGTCGTTTTAAGAAGCTATTGACTTAATGATAATAGAATATAATAACAAAGCAATTATACTCTTTTAAAGACAACAAGAGTTTGGGAAATATACTTTCTTCACCCACTGCTGTCCACAGTCCAGTTATTGAAACATTGGTCAATGCATGAATAGACCATACACCATATCACAATATTATTGAGGTCAAGTCCATTTATTGTGCAATAAGTCAAAAATGTATTATAATATTGTATAATGTAGAAATGTTATTGTGAGCGAAAGAAGCATAAATGATTGAAGAAACTATACATGTTCATAAATAAATGAAATCCCAGTCTGGGTCGTGTTCTTAAACTGCACCTTTTCTTCTTCCTCCTGTGTGAGTGCGAGCGTGAGCGGTGCCGCTCTTTGTGTCTGTGTTTCCTCTCTCGGTCTCGGTCCCGAGAGCGAGACGAGCGATGCCGCCGAGAGCGATGAGAGGAGCTCCCTCCATCCCTGAGAGAGGAAAAGGAGAGGGACCATTAATAATAAAACTAGGGCTGGGCGATACGACCCTAAAATAATCACAATATTCCATCTACGTTATTTTTGCGACAACAATATATTGAGTATTTAGTATAATAATAGTTTCAATCACTCAGTAAAAACAAACAAAAATATATAAGCATTTATAGCATAACAACAAAAATGTACCACAAAGCTAAAATGCAGTATATTTAGTGCATGCATATGAAACATAAAAAAGCACTATTATCATGAATTTTTGTTTTTTTAGGGTTTAAAAAAAATAAATATTCTTGTGTCCAGTTAAATATTTCACACCCCTATTTAAGACCAAACAAGTCTCTCACCTGTATCTGTCTCCACTTCTTGATCTCGACCTGCGACAAACAATGAACAAAACAACAGAATTAGAAGAATTTTTTATAAAAACACTGTCACCACCCCTACCAAACACATCAACACCAACACACTGGAGTCTGATTCCCTATTTATCTTACATACTGTGCATTATTCTCCTGCCATATTCAAATTCATAGCATACTATATCTAGACACTGTACAAATCTATTCCATATATACATATTAACTTTTTAGTGTGCTACTTCCCTAGCATTTCAAAGTCTATGCCTTTTTCACTATGTAGTGCACTAAATCCATTCCCTATTCCAGGGGTGTCCAAAATACGGCCCGCAGGCCATTTGCAGCCCGTTTCCTTTTTTGGAATTTGGAGGTATTTTAGAAATAGAATGAAAGTTGGCCTGCTGTTAAGCAGGTTTTTATAATGTGAGATTCAAAGTTTGAACGCTAGGTGTCAGAAACAGGCCAAAGAGTCTAAAAGAGGAGAGTGTGCGCATTTCTAGCTCAGAAAAACAGGCCAAAGAGTCTAAAAGCGGAGAGAGTGCGCATTTCTAGCGCAGAAAAACGGGCCAAAGAGTCTAAAAGCGGAGAGAGTGCGCATTTCTAGCTCAGAAAAACAGGCCAAAGAGTCTAAAAGCGGAGAGAGTGCGCATTTCTAGCGCAGAAAAACGGGCCAAAGAGTCTAAAAGCGGAGAGAGTGCGCAGTGGTAGCGCAGATAAACGGGCCAAAAGAGTCTAAAAGCAGAGAGGGTGCGCATTTCTAGCGCAGAAAAACGGGGTGAAAGAGTCTAAAAGTGGAGAGAGAGCGCAGTGGTAGCGAAGATAAACGGGCCAAAGAGTCTAAAAGCGGAGAGAGTGCGCATTTCTAGCGCAGAAAAACAGGTCAAAGTCTAAAAGTTGCCGTAATTAAGGAGTTTAATATTAAGAGAAATCATGAAATTAAACATCAATTTGAAAAATCTTAGTTTACACAACACTGTCAAAGATAAAGATAGTAAGTCAAGTAAAATGGTTTGTTAATGAAGTAATCAGGAAAATGTATTATTTAAAGTGGTATATTTCATTATTTGTTAGTGTGGCCTGTGACTTCAAATATATTTCTCCTTCTGGCCCCCAACAAAAAAAGTTTGGACACCCCTGCCCTATTCACTTTATAGAACATTATTTCGCTGCTGCATCTGTCATTATTCCTAATTCACTTTGTAGTCCAATATTTCTTCGGCCACACTGCAACTATTCCCTAATCCCTATTTAGTAAAATACTTCAGGGACACCTGTAAAACCTTGTATTCCACTATTTCAAATAATGTCCAAATCTATTCCATATTCACTTGGTATATTATGTCGGGCAGCATCGATCCCTTTTGCTTATTTTTTTTTAAACTTTGTAGTCCTTATTTCTAGGGCTACACTGCAACTATTCTCTTTATAATAATTTCTGGGATACCTGTAAAACTTTTTAGTCCACTAATTCAAATCAAGTCTAGACTATTCACTGCATCGGTCACTTTTCCATATTTTCTATATTTTCTAGGGCCACACTGCAACTATTCACTATGTAGTGCACAATGTCTAATCACATTCCCTATTCACTACATAGCACACTATGTTGGGCTGCATCCGTCACTATTCCTTACTGCTAGGGCTACACTGCATCTATTCCCTTTACAGTACACTACCTCTAGGATACCTATAAAACATGGTCCACTAATTCAAATCAAGTCCAGAACTATCCTATATTTACTATGTAGTAAATTTCCTCAGCATTTCTAAATCCATTGCATTTTCACTATGTAGTGCACCATTTCCTGGCCCTGCCTTAACCTACTCCTTGTGTAACACACAATGACTCAGCTACATTAATAAATCCTCACTATGTAGCGTACTATTTCTGGGCAACGTCCAAATACATTAACTATACACTGCATCTGTCTTAATTCTTTATTTTTTACTTCGTTCATCATTTCTGGGCTATGTATAAACCTATTCTCTACGTAGAACACTATGTTGTGGCTACATTGGTCACTATTCCTAATTTTCCTTTGTAGTCCATTATTTCTAGGACTACACTACAACTATTCCCTATTCAATATATAGTACACTATTTTAAATGATGTCTGAAACTGTTCCCAGCGTACTTTTTAGTGTACATAATTTAGATAACATTTAAAACTATTCTTTAACTCACCTTCTGCGGTCCCGGTCTCGCTCTCTTTCTCGTTCCCTTTCTTTCTCTCGCTCCCTCTCTCTTTCTCTCTCTCGCTCACGTTCCCGCTCTCTTTCAATCTCCCACTCCCTCTCTCGCTCCGCCCTCTCCTCCCGGTCCCTCTCCTCCCTCCTCTTCGTCCGCATTCGCTCCTGCTTCTCTGTCACTGCTTTCTGAGAGAGAGAGAGAGAGAGAGAGAGAGAGAGAGAGACGGAACAAGGGGGAAAAAGATGTTTTAATGCATAAATAACACAAATATAGGCATATATACATGTATATAACACTGTAGATGCTGTATAGAAATTAAAATGTAGCAATATGCGCTTTTTATACTCCCCATTTATGCATTAAATGATGTGAATAAACTATAAATTAATGTCTGGAGTTGAAACTGTGATTTTCAGTACAGAACTGTGGCTGTGAAATTGTTTTATGATGTTTGATGTTTACAGTCCTCACCCTCAGCTTGTCCAGCTTCTCCCGGATCTCAATGAACCCCAGATGCAGTTTCCCGCCAAAGTGGTCGGCGAGGCGACGGTCATTGTCATGGAGACCGAGGTAGGCGGAGCAGACCTCACACACCCTCAGCTTCTGCTGCTGGAAACTGGAGGCTGGCATTGAGTTTCGGTATATATCCTACAGACAGATATCATAAAATTATATGATTTATTATATTAATCGTCTTATAATCATGTGTGCCTTATGTATAAATTCTACCAGTCAGGTATTAAGGAGATGTAAAGTCACTCCACTGAAGTACAGAGTTATACAGTGGAGTTTCAGTTAAGTTTCTCCAGAACTAAGGCTTGGTGCAGCAGTATTGGCATTAGCCGCTAACCGCGGTGCGAGTTCTTTTGCCATCCAGTGAATATAATGGACTGTAGTCTGTATGTACACTGTTATAACAAGCTGAATAGGATGAACCACTAGCTGATAGTGCCCTGGCTTACAAGAACACTCAGGGTTTCCCAGTGTAATGCTATCGTGCGGCATTTACTAGCGGTAAGTGCTGCTGCTAACCACTCTGTTGAGAATATTGGAAATTTAGATTAACATCCAGCGCTCATTTGACTTTAAAAGAAAATAATTTTAAAGAATTACTTACTGCTGAACTAGAAGGGAAACATGGTGATACCCTCTTTTCATTCTACTGTCGCTTAAGATGCCCTTCAGCAAAATATGGTATATAATACATATGCCTAGCTACTGCTTTTTACACCTCTGGACATAATGTGGAAGTAATTGGAACCTGAGTTCAGTGATTTGGATGGGTGAACAAACACTTTTGAAAAATGTATCAGCAGATCAGGTAAAGCTCCATCTTTCTAAACAGGAAATGATCTCAGACTGACCTCTGCCTCTTTTTTGAGGGTTCGCGTTTTCTCCACTTTCTCCAGGACCTGCTGAGCCTCGTCCACATTCCCCTCTCCACCCAGCTGCTCAGCTCGAGCCAGCAGCTTCCCGATCTCCTCATTCAGCTCGTGAACCCGCTCCGCCTGGAACACACACACACACACACACACGAAACAAGAATCATGTTAAATCCCTGTACAACATCAGAAAAGTAATGTCCATCCATCTGCACCCATTATCATGCCTCATTCACTTTAATTGAGTTCACTGCCCTGTATTCAACCTCACTCAAAAGATAAAACCTCACAACCTATACAGGTGTTGGATTTCCCAAGGGGTTTCCCACAATTTATGATAAATTTACATTCTCATGATTTATGGCATGCCAGTGTAGGATTGCATAGGTACATAGAGTTCATAGAATACAAACATGATTTACTTGAGAGCAGAATTAGCTCAGTTTAACTGAATTTAAGGGGTGCAGTTTGTGAGTATTTTTTGCCTTTAGCCAGCTGCTAACCCTGGCTAGCACTGCTGGAGCAGCATTAGCATTACCCGCTAACCATGCTAGCCATTCAGCCATTCAGCCGCTCAAAGGTGGGTATTATTTGTCTGTAATCTGCTGCTAACCCTGGCTAGCACTGCTGGAGCAGCATTAGCATTACTCACTAACCGTGCTAGTCATTCGGCCGTTTAGAGGTGAGTATTATCGGCCTGTAGCCTGCGCGTTTACTGTGTTAAAACAAGCTACATGGGACAAACCGCTAGCTAATATCACCCTGGTTTACCAGAACACCCAGAGTTCCCCAGTGTAGTGCTGTCAGGCAGCAGTTAGGCGGCATTAGTGGTTAGCCGCTAATACTAATGCTTCAGCCTTAGTGAAATCTTAGCTTACTGTAAATAAATGGAAGCACTTTACTCACCCAAAAGAACAGTTTTGAGAAGGGAAACGTGTATAGATTAACATCTGACTCATTTGAAAATGTTTTTTATTACAGTTTTGCTTACTTAACCTAGCTTTACAGGTCTCGCCGATCTGCTGGATTAAAAGGGAAATAGGGCAACACCCTTGTTCATTACTAGTGTTGCTTAAAATGTGCCTTGTAATCCAATGCGCCTTGTGCATAAAACAGACCAGAAAATAGATGTTTACTGACAGTGTGCCTTATACTCCAGTGAACCTTTAGTGCGAAAAATAGGGTATTTTACTTTTAAATTGACATGAATGTACACAAATGCACAACTACACATTTATGCAAACATGCAGACACTTATGAACTAAGACTGTGTATGTGTTCATTTTGAACTTCCTGTCAGCTGTGATAAAGTGCCTCCACCCGTTCCACTGAAGCAGGTGTACGAAACCTCAGATAAAACTCAGCCCAACTGACATCCCTTCAGTCTGAAAACGGAGTCTCGGGGGAAACCCAACACACAATGGACTCCCCTGTGTGTCCTCTCAAAGATAAGACCACCATTATCTTCATCAGTTATCAGCCCTTCTATTGTCTGTGTTCTGTTCTTTTGTGCCAAGAGTGAGTCACACAGAAATATAAATCTAAATTTATCACATTACTTAAAAATGTATTTATTAATACATGATAAATGTACTGGGACACCAGCTCAGTCACTATTAGGGCATTATTAAGAGTCAATCTTGCTCTTTTGGAGCAATGATTACCTTTGCAGCAACTTCTGCACTGATCTCTTCCTGCGTCTCAGCCAGTCGTTTCTTGGCCAGTTCAGTTCTTCGGTCGCAGTCTGCAATAAACGACTGTAAGTGCTCGGCAGCCTGGAACATAAATAAATATACAAACATAAATTTGACTCATTGTACATTAAATAATCATATACAGCTCTGGAAATGTATTTAGCTATTTACAGGTTTATGTTTGAGTAAAATGAACATTGTTGTTTTATTCTATAAACTACAGACAACATTTCTCCCAAATTCCAAATAAAAATATTTTAGCCATTTAGAGCATTTATTTGCAGAAAAAGAGAAATGGCTGAAAGAACAAAAAAAGATGCAGAGCTTTCAGACCTCAAATAATGCAAAAAAAAAAAAACAGGTTCATATTCATAAAGTTTTAAGAGTTCAGAAATCAATATTTGGTGGAATAACCCTGGTTTTTAATCACAGTTTTTTTTTCAGTTCTCTTCCTCCACCAGTCTTACACACTGCTTTTGGATAGCTTTATGCTGCTTTACTCCTGGTGCAAAGATTCAAGCAGTTCAGTTTGGTGGTTTGATGGCTTGTGATCATCCATCTTCCTCTTGATTATATTCCAGAGGTTTTCAATTTTGGTAATATCAAAGAAACTCATTATTTTTTTCCGGGCTGTATATTCTGATAACTGTGTTAACTTAGCGATTTGATTATTAGGTCCTTCATACTTACGTCCAATTCAAAGAAGTATTCCTGGTGTTTGGAGGCGATCTCATAGTCTGCCCTCAGAGCGAGATCATGAACCTTTAAACACTCCCCCAGGTCCATACGCTGCGGAGTGGAGAGACACACACAAAATTCAGAACAGAAATAATGTTGATTTATAAGAAAAACCACACAGATCACATAATTTATCATAATACAGAAAGAGGGAGAGAAAGAAAGACAAAGAGACAAATAGACTTGATGGATATATGGATGGAAGAATGGACGGGTGTATAAACTAAATGGGTTAATAGACTGAATTAGGTGGATGAATGTATGAATAAGAAAAAGAACTATAAAGAGAAAGCAAAAAAGGGAGCAATTGATAGAGAGAAAGGAAGAGGGAAATATATATCACGTTTGAGAGACACTGAGAGAGACAGAAATAAGCACTTTGAATGGAGTCATTCTACACTCACTGTGCCTGACAGGATATCATGAGGGCAGGACTCCAGGAGATGACTTTTACACACTCTCTCATCAGTGAATTTGATCCGCTGACGCATGCTGTCTCCTGTAACAAACCACACACACACACACACACACAATGTAACTCCAAAATGCAAGAATTCATGCCTATTAACTCAGAGCAAGTCTAATATTTCTAGAGAACTGAGCTGTGCTTCTACTAAGCTTCCTATCTATCCATAAGTCATAAAGTCAACCTAAAGAAAGCAGATGCATTACATGTTTTGGCCCACTAGCTATGTAATTAGCTATAAAAATAAAATTAAATACCAGAAACTGAATAAAACATTGTATCGACCCAGAAAACAGGTGTATCTAAAAAAAAAACTAGAAAATCTACATCATATTTAAGAATTATTTTAGACACGGTTTAAAAACAGGTTTCTGTTAGAAGCAAATGTCTATGTACTGAGATTCACTCTGGAAGCTTTTGAAATTTACATTAACCCTCTATGGCAACAATTTAATATTTTTAAAAGACAATAATAACCACCACTGCTTTATTAGCAGTATTCCCCTAACAAATAAGAGATCAAATAAAAAAACAAAGATTAAGTTAACATATAGCTATATTATTAAATAGCGACGTATGCTTCTCCTTATTTACCAACTGGTAGTCTTGAACCCCATGTGGCACTGACTCCACCTTCAAAGTTAGACCTAAAATTTCGAAACTTCTACTATTAAATATTAAATATATATATTATATACGCCCACCCCTAAACCCTACACAGTCAGCTCTAATCACTGTTTTGAGTAAGCATATATATTATAAAATAGCAACATATGCTTTTCTTTATTTACCAACTTCCCATGTGGCACTGACTCCACCTTTAAAGTAAGATCTAAACTCCACTTCCACCCCTTAATTTGACTGGATGGAGACATACTATTTATATATTGTAAACAATCCATTATGAAAAATAAAGGTGTTGTAGTGTGTTGCCTGAAGGAAACACCATGCCATAGAAGGTTAAAAGCAATTCGATTAATCAAACTAAAATCGCTTGAATTTACCTCCTAGCACTAATTTGAAAGATATATATAATTTTTTACAATAACCCCTAAGATAACGAGTTAGTTTCAGATGCTGAACTACAACTTACCAGACAGCCCCTGTAAAGCACGGTGCAGGTAGTTAGCTGTCTATGATGTTGCTGAGCTATGCTAGGATAGCCATAGCTAGGCTAGGCTAACCTTTCCTACTTTCAGTTTCCTGATTAGAGAGAAACGAGCCCGGTTTAGAGCAGCAGCTTCAGAGACTCACCGTCGCGGCCGGTTCCCATCAGCTGGTCCAGCATGGCTCTCATCTGCGCCTGGGCCGACATCTTTCCTCCTTTACTCCAGGGCTTCTGTTTAATGTTTTTATCCTTCACTCCCCCAGACACATGCAGCGTGGGAGCGCGTGAGTGTGTGTGTATATCAAGCAGGCCCTTTGCCTTAAGTGTGTGTAACTTAAATATACAGACAAATAACCAAGCTAACTCTGCGTTAGCTACTAATAACCTTTAATTTTAACCCTCTCTCTCTCCTGCACTCTCTTTACCTCTCTCTCGACCACTCACTAGCTCTCTCTCCTTATTAGCCAGTTAGCTAACTAGCCCTTAGCAACAAGCAGTTAGCCAGCTAGCACGTAGAGCTATGCTAAGCTAACGCTAAAGCTAACGGGAAATGCACTGTTTCAGCGCCGCGGCGGGTCTCTCCCCCCCGCTCCCGCGCTCCAGATCAATCCCCCGCCGCGCTGATAAGGACCCGCGCCCGGTCACCGCTCCATGTGTCGGGAATACTGAGGAATAATCGGGAAAACTCTGGAATATTTAGCCGCTCCGCTGCTCCCACTGTTTTCTCCTCATCGCTATTTTCCGCGCTGAGCTCCAGCAGGAAGCGCGGCCGCGCACGCACAGAGAGGCACGCACCTGATTGGTGGAGCGCGGGCTGACGTAATCGCGCCGCTTCTCTGACACGGCACGCTCGCTCCACCAAATCGGTTAATAAATTAAAAGTCCCCTTAATATGAATAAAAGTTATGCTAATATTAGGTAACACTGCAAGAGTAAATTTAAAATGATAATTTTACGTAAATTGTATATATATAAAAAAATAGATACTACAAAGATACCATTATTCTGAACTTTTGTTTATTCAGACTTCAATAATTATACACACGTACTGAAAAAAAAAACATTTTTGACGAATTAAAAATAAAAAATGTCTCAAATCCATCGATATTATAAAGCTTTTAAATTTTACTTTAATAGCATATTTTATTTTATTATATCTGTTTGTGGTTTGTGTTTTGGTGCGCTTGTATTGTTGGTTGTATATGCTGTGCATTTGACATATTATTGTGTCTATTTCATGCTGTTGGATTGTATTGTATACAAAATTAATAATAAAAAAGTTTATATATATATATATATATATATATATATATATATATATATATATATATACACACACATCATGATAATGTCATGATAATACATCTTTATTATTATTTGGACAGAGAGCTCAACTTATATTTTGACCAAAGTTTGGTTAAGCCCTTGTTTGGGTTATGCCACAAGTCTAAAGTCAGTGCAGTTTTGTTTTCCCACAAAATCTTACAGCACTTCATGCTTCCCTCTGCTCACGTTTATGGAGATGCAGATTTCATTTTCCAGCAGGACTTCGCACACTGCCCACACTGGCAAAAGTACCCTTATTATTAGAATTTTCTGGGACACGTTTCATTAGCTGTAAGCCATAATCATCAACAATACAAGAAATAAACGCTTAAAATAGACCACTCTGTGTTTAATACATCTATATAATATATGAGTTTCACATTCTGAACTGAATTACTGAAATAAAGTAATTTTTAAGGATATTCTATTTTTTTTTAAACGAACCTGTAAATATGTTTTGTTGTATAACTGAATATAAACTAATGAAATCAGATAGTCTTGTGTGACTGTGTTTTATTACAATGTATTACAATATCAAAATGTCTGAAATAACAGATGATTATTAACAGATGAAAAAATAAAGACACCAGAAGTGCATTGTTTCCCTCTTCTTTATTGTACTGAAGTGAAAGACGTTTCTTAGTTCATGTCGTATGCTGTATACAGTATTATATTCATATACATATGTATAAAAATCCAGCCTTTTTTTTCTCCAGCTATTTCCACATTATACAAAACTTAACCTAGCTGTGATTAGCAGTCATAATAAACATGAATGAACACACACATGGGGAGGTCTTCTCAAACTCACACAGCCATGCACCAAGCACCCTTCCCATTGGCTGGGGCGTCTGCGAGGCGCGCTCTTATTGGTTCAAAAGCACCAAGTACTTGATTTGGCACCAGGGGTTGAGCGCGCCAATTTTACCTCACTGCGAATGGAATGGTAGCGTCGTGATTAGCTAAACTCGCTAATCGTGATCTAGCCTAAACATCTCTCATAACACCTTGACTTGGTCTGATATCGAATTAAGAGTAACAATCTTGAATTGTTGAATAGTTTTGTTTTTGGGGCAGCAGTTTAGCTTACTAGCCTACATTATACAGCAACAGATTAAGCTAGCTAGCTAGCTGCTAAAAAAAGGCAGGCTAACTGCCTTTTTACTCTAATAAAACCAGTAACTCTCTGTTAACAGAATTAAAACCGATTCCAGTCATTCTGTTCCTTAATTTTTTTTTTAAGTTTAAAACTCTAAAGTTCAGGTTCAGCGAATATCTAGTCTACACAATTTACCTCAGTGTGAGGTAAGTTAGCTAATGCTAACTTAGCTAGCTAGCATGCGTAGGTCTAAGAGGCTAATGAAACAGTTCTATAAAAAACATCCTTAAAACTTTTCCTCAACTCGCTTAAATCTCAAAGTTTTGAGGATAAATTAGAAGAGATTTAAGATAATTTAATTCTAGTGATTTTTTTTTTATTTAAACATATCTTAACTGACTGACCAATTCAAGGGTAAGTAAAGAGAATGTATATTAAATTTCTTACTGAGCAGAAATAGAAGATTAGTTTGTACTAATAATGTTCCTTTTAGGGTCTCTGTAGCAGGAACTGTAAATCACAGAAGACCTAAAACTGCACCAACCCACCAAAAGCATCAATCGTTGCCATGTAGAGAGTTGCTAAGTTCCTCTGTTAATATGCTTTGGACCAAATAATAAAATCTGGACCATGAATCCAGTTTACAGTCCAAGATTTTGCATTTAATGGAAATAAACGTGATAAAGCTGATTGGTTGTAATTGATTGGCAATGCACCAAATATCACCTGCAACAAAAACTTGATCTTATGTTTAATTTAAAGACCACATTGCTATGCTATTAAGCTATATTGGGTTATTGTAGACATCTGAAGGCAGGTTGGCAGATTTGAAGCAACAATGCCATGCTGACGTTAGCACAAAACTATCACAACCTCTTTTAACTAACTTAGCTTAGCATGTGGCATGCTACTGTTAGCTTTAGCATGTAGCATGTCTGTATTTTGACTCGAATACAGCATCATAAATCAGAGGATTGAAGAGGATTCAGGAGAAAAATATACAAAGAACAAAACATATGAGGTTTAGAACATGGTTATTTGCCGTTTTTTACAAGAAATAATATTTCGAGTCAGAAATCCTTTTTAGGTCTAGTTTGCTTGTTTGTTTGTGTTTTGTGCCATATCAGCAAGCGTATTGACTATTTTATGGCATTATGCAATTATTTTAGCTGGTGGAAACTTTTCAAATAGTTCTTTCGTATTTGTAATCATATAAAATTCATTTCTGGTGGTTAAAAGTGCAGGGCTGTTTAGGTCTAGAGTTCCTAATACCCAACTTTCCCAACTCAAACTACAGAATGATGCACAACTACAGGAATCTATGGAAGCCACCAAAGAATGCTTTTGTGGGTGGAGCACGGACAGTACGATTTCTCTGTAAAGAAAATTCCTCTAATCTCTAGTTGTTTTGCTCTAATATGAATAAAACTATTACTGGCTATGTCAGTTATGGTGCGCTGCTTGGTGCGGAACGATGCACTATGTATGAAGAAGGCCTTCCCATGACACGCTTTTAAACAAGTATCATCACCAAGAACCACAATTCTGAGATATAGAGTATACATATATATTTTATATATATATAAAATAAAAACAGGTAACAGCCAAAGAAGAGTGGACATGATGAGAAACAAACAAAACCTCGTACCTTTTTTTCTTGAAATTAATCAAATCTAGTGAACACACAGATGGCCACGAAATTTGCTACATTGACTCTCTCTTTACGGTCAACATTTTTCCCAAAATCTACAAAATAAGAAAAATCCTAAGTATTAAATTCGTAAAAATAAAATCACAACAGAGATGTCGTTCTGATTTCCCAAAAGAGCAAATGTCACTTAATTTTTTTTCCAATTAATCCAATTTTTAAGGCGATTTTAATGCTTTTGGGATATCAGGACTGCATTCTGGATATTCACGTTTAAATGACGGATGCACTTATAGACACTATTTGATTGATCATTTTGGTGCTACATGTGGTTGTTCTTTGTGAAAATAACAATAATCATAAAACGGTAACACGCCCTCCACACCAGCTCTGCTTCATTCCTGTTGACGCAACACAACGTTATTGTGAAACGAGGGATCGGGGGATGAAAACAAAAAGATAAAGGGAAAAGAAGAGGGAAATTCTTCATATTCTCAAACATTTTTGTCATTATTCTTGTTCTTTCGCTGTGTAATTTTTCTTTTTTTTTGTAGAGAATTTGGTGTCTGATATTGCTAAGACAGTGACACCACAAAAAATGAAGTGGGGTGAGGGATGGCATGGGGCGTGCCCATAATATTCAACCAATCAGTGTGTGTGGTGGGTGTGGTGGGTGTTTTTGCTGGTTGTGTAAGGCAGTGAGGAGAACTGGCCTCATTACATTCAAAGCCAAATCCAATCAGATGGAGATACCAGTGCTGTACTAGTTAGCATTTCTTGCTAATTAGTGCAAATGACTGTAGAAAACATGGACGCCATGGTTAATTTGCTTTACTTTTCTTTCCAATCTATAAAAAATGAAGCCAAGCCAAAATTGTCCACTGCAGTAGAGCCAGGCTTACAGAAACCATTTTTTTAAACAAATTAAGAGTAAGTCTTAATGGGAAATCCCTACCAAGAACCCATCAAACCTCAACTCCAGCCTAGGCTTTAGAGTACAGTTGGAGTCCAGCAGTAGAGACCAGAGATTGAGCCATACTTGCTTACTTAATTGACATTTTGCCCACCAGACATAGTGTGCCTCCAATTCAAGAGTAAGTAAAATTAGTTCACATTAAATTTCTTAGAATTTAATAAGCAATATGGCTGCCGTGTAAATAACATCAGTGGTTCTTCAAATCCATACTGAGCAGAAATAGAAGATTAGTTTGTACTAATAATGTTCCTTTTAGGGTCTTTGTAGCAGGTACTGTATTTTAGAAGACCTAAAAATGCACCAACCCACCACAAGCGTCAATCGTTGCTACCTAGAGAGTTGCTAAGCCGATAAGCCTCATGGAAATATGTGATGTTTTGTCGCTAGGTTAATATGCTCTGGACCAAGTGATAAAATCTGGACCGTGAATCCAGTTTAAAGTCAAAGATTTTGCATGTATTGGTGTCTCAGACTGCCTTCATTGAGTTTACAGAGCAGCCTAAAGGAACAGAAATGAGAATTTCTGCCAATGGATACCCAGTTTGTCCTGTAGGTTTAATCTCCCAACAGTAACAGTGCAGTTTAGGCAGAACAAGTTCCAGTTTAGGCCAAGGCTGTCAATCATTTTGTTGCATCAATACATAGAACAAATTAAACACTGGAGAAAAATTATATAAAAAATGGGCAGACAGCAGAGGCGCAGCAGTGGCTTCACCTTTGGTAGGCAAAGCACTATCCAGGCTTTCTACAGTCATTGGCCCATAGTGTATGGAATATTAGCATAAAAAATAATGCCAGATCAGAACTTGTTCTCCAAGATGTTTTACATTTACACAAGTTAACCACTATCCAGTTCAGATTTTACTCCCTTACTGATTCCAGTCCACTGTGAACCAAGAAATCTCACCATCAGTGTTATTAAATGAAGGCCCTGACTGGATTGTGAGATTACGCATGTGTGTGTATATATGTATGTGTGTGTGTGTATATGTATATATGTGTATGTGTGTTTGAGAGAGAGAGAAAGTGACCATGGTCTAACATGACACAAGACAACACACTTCACAATGGGGAATAAACTGGGAATAAACAGTTACACGCTGCAGGAGCAGAGGATTCTGGGTAGTCTACTGAGGTATTGTGTAGTCTAGCTCCATAGCACCGTTTACTCACGCTGACAACATCGAACACGACCCACTGACCCATTTACAGAACGTCCGATAAGACGTACCTCCACCGCCGTATCCACTTCATAAAACAATGTATTTCTATTAAAGTTCAGTTTTTTTTTTACACCAATTCTGAGAAAATTTTTAAAAAGTCAAAAATCAGTCTGAATACTGCATTAAGCAGAAGTGTTTGATTGGCTTTTCAGTGAACTGCCCATTAATGTGTGTGTTTTTTTTAAAGCTAGCTATTGCATGTGAATGCCCATACCCACCACTTAATAATGGGTCTCTAAATAAAAAGAAATCTCAAAACATCGGGAAAGAATTTAAATATTCTTCAAATAATCAAATTAGTACCTCAAAATGAAGAGACAACCAAAAATAATGGGATACTATCTCAAAATAGGACTTAACAGCATCTCAAAATGATGTCTTAGCTTCTCAAAATACAAAATCTTTAACTACTGTCTCAAAATAACAACAAAAAATAAAGCCATAGCTTTTCAAGGTGAGACAGGATCTCAAAGTGATGAGATATAATCTAAAAATGATGAGATAGAATCTCAAATTAATAACTTTAAAAACTTAATGAAAAATTAAAATGATTTTTAAGTGGCAGTAATGGGCTTCCATAATAAGCGTTCTTTGCTAGATTGGGCAAGTTTTAAAAAGAACATTAGTGTAAATCTGTATCTGTAGCACACACCTTTGGTATACTGTTATTTATAATCAGACTGCTTGAAGTGTTTGTTGTGTGAGATTTTATTATATTTTTAGCGCAGATGCATTTTGTGGGCAGAGCCTGGGTAGCAAATTAGCAGCAATTCAATCACTAAACATCCAGCAGGTAAATTTGCCTGTAGGTTTTATGGCACTCAAAGCTTTTTACAGGTCATTTTAATTATTGGGATATTAAATAAACTTTTTTATAGCATTATTATTCGTTAAACCTAATATGAGATGATTTCTTTGTGTGTAAATGTCCTTCTGCTCAATTAGCAATTTGTTTGCTCCATAACACATCAGTATTTAAACATTTGACCAAATTTAGGGGAAGTTAACCCCCTGAAAAAGTTCCAAATAAAGCATAAAAAGAAAGACTTAATGTTAATATAACATTTCAGTTCGCTTCTGCTCGATGAGCTCCTTTACGAATTAACACTCATGGCGAGGGATTTCAAAGCAAATCAATGCAAATTTTGTCATTTTGTACATATGTACACTACTGGATAGCCCTTACTTTTAGAGCGCTAAAGTAAAACACCATTACGCTAATTCATTATTATTACAGCTACTCAACAGTCTACTCCAAAACTGCCAAATCCAGTGACCTACCCGATAAGAACTGAATAAACTCTATTCAATTTAAAGTCATTTTTGATCTGGAAATATTCTGCGCAATTCAAAACACTGTATAATCTCAGCTAAAACTGAATACTCTCCTCCGTTAAGCCACTAACTAATTCACCTTTCCTTAAAGACTAGAGCTGAGCCAGGGAGAGGGAGGGAGCGAGAGACAGCAAGACAAAAAAAGAGACAGAAAGAAAAAGAGAGAAAAAGAAATGGAGAGAGGACAGGCAAAGGAAAGGAGCTAGAGAGAATAAACGAGAAAGAAAGAAAGAGAGAGTGCAACTGAACAGTAAATAAAACCCAGTTTTTTTAACACTAGGCTACAGACAGAGAGGAAAGAAAAGAAGTGTGTGTGTGTGTGTGTGTGTGTGTGTGTTCTCTATAATTGTCCCTGGGTTGTGAAAATGTGATTTACAGCTCCACATTTAATTTTGTGTGGGTGTGAGTGTGTGTGTGTGAGAGAGAGAGAGAGAGAGAGAGAGAGACAGAGAGAGAAAGAGACAGAAAAAGAAAGAAAGCTTTTTGATGTGTTTTTTTTTTCTTTTCTCAAAAGTGCAAAATCCACCACTGTGAAAAGAGAGACAGAAAGAGAGAGAAAGAAAGAGAGAGAGAGTGGTAGTGGTGGAGTGTGGTGCAGTAACACAGCCAGGCCAGCAGGGGCGCTGTGGCTTTACAGTGCAGTGAGGCGGCCGGTCAGCGCGGCCTGCAGCTCAGAGGGCAGAAAGACCCCCAGCTCAGTGATGATCCCACCCGTTATCAACTGATGAGGAGTCACATCAAACGCTGGATTCCACACCTCTATACCTGCAGAGAGAGACAGAAGGAGAGAGAGACGGTTACTATACTGTGTGTAACACATCACACTAGTGCTGGCTGGTATGACCAAAAACGTTTTGTTTTTTTTTCTCAAAATTTTGAAGGGTTCACGGTAGATTACTGTATTTTTATTATTTTATTATTATTATTTTTTTTGATGTCTGGGCTTTTATATAGGTTTGTGCCTGACTGTACTGTTAGGAGTTCATGTAATATAAAACACTAAGTCTTTCATTTGCAGGAAAACAGCTGAAGAATGTAAACAACAGCCCCTAAAAAGAGATTGTTGAAAGTTGAAGCTGTTAGAGGTATTACAGTATTAAAATCAGCCACCATTCTCTTCTATCTCCAGTTAACAAATACATTCAGTTTAGTGTGCATTCAAATTATCCTTCAAGCTACAGTATTAATATATTTAAACAGGGCTTTAGGTAGTGCTCACCTCATATTCTCGAGTTTTATCACTTGCTGAATAAATAATTCTGTACTCAGGACCGTTTCTGGGCTCGTCTGTGGGATAAAGTGCTGTTCTCAGGCAGGATGGAGCGCTGAGCTACTGTCAACTCGTGTGTTACCTTGTTATGCTAACTGGCTAGCGTTAGCTAGATAGCTGTCCCAGCATGCTTCTTTGGTGGCGCTCCACAACGCCTCTAAGCGGTATGTGAAAAATGCATACCGGTTCAAAATTCTCCTATGGTATACCATATGAACCAGTATACCGCCCAGCACTACACTATACTGTTACACCACTGACCCATAACTCATTCCACACCATTACAACACTGACTCCACTTAGTTACACCACCAAGCCACATTACTTTTCACATGGTTACACCACTGACCCGTTACACCCTCCACACTGTTCCATACTGACCTATAACATGTTCCTCACTATTACACCAATGACCTGCAACACACTGTTATCATACTTACCAGCAACTCGCTTGACTGTTACAACAACTCTATGTTACACCACTGACCTATTACTCCCTCTAAATTGTTACCACATTGATATGCAACACTGTTACATTATTGACCTTTATAACAATCCCTACTGTTACACCACTGACCAGTAACACCCTCCACACAGTAACTATATTGATTTGTAACACTGTTACATAGCCCTCCCCACTATTACATCAATGACCTGTAACACTTCTCACACGGTTACTATATTAAACAGCAATTTGTTCTACTGTTACAGCAACTCTATGTTACAACACTGACCTATTACACCCCCTAAACTGTTACGATATTGATTTGTAACACTGTTACGTTACTTAAATTCATAACAATCCATACTGTTACACCACTAACCTGTCACTCATTCCACACCATTACACCAATGGCCTATAACACACTATATACTGTCACGCCAGTGACACGTAACTCATTCCACGCGGCTACACCACTGATGTCCAACACCCTCCACACTGTTACCATACACCTTATAACATGGTTCTCACTATAACACCACACCAATGACCTGTAACACTCTTCAAACTCTTCCTGTACTTATCAGCAAATCGTTTGACTGTTACATCACCCCCATGTTACACCACTGACCTACTACAACTGTTACTAAATTTTGTAACAGTGGTACATTGCTAATGTGTATAACAATCCATACTATTACACCACTAACCTGTGATTCCATCCACACTATTACACCAATGGCCTATAACTGAACCGTAACTCATTCCACACAGTTACACCCCTGACCTGTAACCTCCACACTGATACCATACTGACCTGCAACTCAGTTACTGTTACACCACTGACACAGCACTTATTTCACACCATTACACCACTGTTATACACTGTTGAACCAATGACCTCTAACACCCCCACACTGCTACCCCAATGACCTGTAACACTCATCACATTGTTACTATAATCACCCGCAACACCCATGACTACTGTTCCACACATTACACCACTGGCCTGCAACCTGTTATAAATTATTTCACCACTGACTGATAACTCATTCCTACACTGTTACACCACTGACCTGTGTGTAACGCCCTTACACTGTTACCATAATCACCTGCCACATGCATATCGTGGTCACGCTGCTGACCCATACCTGTTTATCAATCGTTTTTTTTAATACTAACAGCACAGAATCCCACAAAACTGAAAGTGTTACAGATCTGAGCTCACTGTGTGAACTGTCAGATCAACCAATCAGAGTTAATCTCCACCAGAGAGCTGCCTGTACCCCAGACACCACACAGCTATTAAACCTCCACCTTTAATTAAGCTGATCTCTCTCTCGCTTTCTCTCTCTCGCTTTCTCTCTCTCGCTTTCTCTCTCACACTCTCACACACACACACACACACACACCTCATCACTCCCTCGCTACTTTCTCTTTGATGTATTTAATTAAAAGACAGAACAGCATAGATTCAGCTGCCACGTCATTCCCTCACACCACTGTTTTTCACACACAGTCTCTCAGGCAGGCACACACACACACACACACTTTTGAACATTTTTTCACACATGTAGTCACACAGTGACTGCAACTACAAGTCTACCATGTTTAACACACACACACACACACACACACCTGGTGCAGCAACAGGGACCCCGTTGATGCTGGTCAGTTCCACCGCTGGCCGCTCTTCGATCACGATGTCCCGGCCACTCTCCAAACTCAGGTCACATGATGTGCTGGGAGCCGCCACATAGAACGGTATCCCATGATGCTTGGCTAGGATGGCCAGCTGGTACGTACCCACTTTGTTTGCTGTGTCGCCATTGGCAACAACTCTGTCTGCTCCTACAACCACAGCTACACAAACACACAAACACACACAATAAGGAAAAACTTTACAAATACAGCTTAAAAACAGGTTTTTCATGACCGTACGAACCCTGTGCAAAAAGCAGCATTAATAATGAATTTCTGAACGTTGCTGCTTCAATACACACAAACACACACTAACAAACAATGAACGTCGCCTCGCTTTGCCAAACACTCACACAAAGCAATCCAGACTGTTCTCATACAGAGTTCCCCAATGGTGGAACAAACTACCTTCCACTACCAGATCAGGAGAATCTCTCGCTATCTTTAATAAACTCCTGAAGACAGAGCTCTTCAAAGAGCACTTACTCTCCTAACACCTCTAACAAACTACCTTCTACTACCAGATCAGGAGAATCTCTCACTATCTTTAATAAACTCCTGAAGACAGAGCTCTTCAAACAGCACTTACTCTCCTAACACCTCTAACTAACTACCTTCTACTACCAGATCAGGAGAATCTCTCGCTATCTTTAATAAACTCCTGAAGACAGAGCTCTTCAAAGAGCACTTACTCTCCTAACACCTCTAACTAACTACCTTCTACTACCAGATCAGGAGAATCTCTCACTATCTTTAATAAACTCCTGAAGACAGAGCTCTTCAAAGAGCACTTACTCTCCTAACACCTCTAACTAACTACCTTCTACTACCAGATCAGGAGAATCTCTCACTATCTTTAATAAACTCCTGAAGACAGAGCTCTTCAAAGAGCACTTACTCTCCTAACACCTCTAACTAACTACCTTCTACTACCAGATCAGGAGAATCTCTCACTATCTTTAATAAACTCCTGAAGACAGAGCTCTTCAAAGAGCACTTACTCTCCTAACACCTCTAACAAACTAACTAATTCTAACCTCATCTCCTTCTTCCTCTTCTCTACTCCTCTATCCCATTATTTCCCTCTGACCTCCTTAAGGCCCTATCTATAGATGCTTTATTTTTAACTTCTATTATTTTTGTACTTAACCTCTTCTATTATTTGCACTTCAATATTGTAAGTCGCTTTGGACAAAAGCGTCCGCCAAATGTAATGTAATGTAAACACTCACCGGTGATGCCCTTCTCTCTCATGGCGATGGCAGCCATGCTGTCTGTGATGAGCGTGGCAGGGAAGCCCTCCGACACGGCTTCATACGCCGTCAGCCTGGCGCCCTGATTATACGGCCTCGTCTCTGTACAATACATACGCTTCAGACGACCCAGAGCGTACAGAGACCGCACCACACCTACACACACACACACACACAGATTAATACACAAATAGATTTAATACACATAAATCAACCCTATTTTAGAAGATGGAGCAGCATGTAATAGTGGGTTTACACTACCCCATATCTCTTTTGGCACATTGTTGTTAGGATCTGATTGTATTTGGCAGCAAGAGTGTAAATGAGGTCCTCAAATATCTCCAGCTCATGCAAGTCATAGCAACCCCACAGAAACCATTTTTGCAACACCATAGAAAAATAACTTGTTTTGCTTTTAGCTTCCTTCACCCCACTCATAGAGGACTCACTCGATAGCTCCCTCTAGCATTTAACAGTAATTTACTGATATAACAGGTAAAGAAAGTGTTAAAACTCTCCATAAACATTTATAGTCATGCAGAAGATACGTTTTTGGACCCGTGTTTTCTTTTTCTGTGATTCCACTGGCTGTGGGTCGCCACTGCTCCTGACTCCCAGTCGCTGACTGGGTCAGATATTTAGCATGCCAAATATTTGCCGGGCGAGCGCCTTTCAATAGTTCACACTACAGCACTGAACGAGTGTCAAGAGATCACCGATTTGCCACTGAGCTGATTTTTTTTTGTCTGCGATCAACAAAAAACTCTCGGCGTGCAGTGAAAAATCGTGTAGTGTGAACCTGCCATTAGTGGAACCAGGTATCGAACCCACAACTCAAAACACACACACACACACACACTTACCCAACGCAGTCCCGTATCCAGCTGTGGCGAGGCTACCAGTGTTGCAGTGTGTGAGGATGGTAACAGAGTCTCTAGGCACGCCCGACAGGATATGCTGGGCACCGTAGTTACCAATCTTCTTGTTGTCGTTCACGTCTCGTTCCAGCATCTCCTCAATCAAAGCTATCACACTGTGGAGGGGCCAAGACATGGCGAGGCATTGTATTGGTATTTAAACATTTAGACATTTATACAACAAAAACAAGTACACACTTACAAAGTACGCACCAAAATCTGTTTGTCTTTTTACTAAAGGCACCCCTTTCTGAAGAATCTGCAGCCTGCTAAACATGTGAGAGTGAGTGAGAGTGAGTGAGTGAATGGGTAAATCTTCTACCTTTCTTTGAGTTGGTCTCCACTTTTCTCCATGCTCTCGTTCTCCGTGAACTCCATCAGCTCGCGTGCGGCTCTGCCCATGTTGACAGCGGTGGGTCTCGCCGAGGTCAGGTGACACAGCGACTCCCTGATAAATGCCACAGGGTCTTCACCCCCAGCACCCGCTCGCAACTCCACAGCCAGGCTCAAGCATCCCACGATGGCGATGGCAGGAGCGCCACGCACCTGAAAGGATAAAACATTTGTGTTATATAGAGGTAATTACAGGTAGGAACACTGACTGAGTACTGACCATGTTTATTTGTTTTCAATCTAATGTTATACAGAGCTAATTACAGGTAGTTACAGAAACATTAACAAACAATGTGAATTTAATCAGATTTAATATATGAGCCAAGACAATCCTATTATGATTCCAGTGGCCTTAAAGATTAAAAAGGATAACATTGAGAATTTCAACGGCCCAAACAGAATGTAGTTCCAAAGTCTGGATACTTGGACTTCAGAGCTCTACTCCCCATGTAGAACAAGTAACAGTTGACACACAGCAGACTCCTCACTTACAGCTCACTTTTATATTCAGACTCCATACCGCATTTTAGTGTATTTAGACTGTCACAGTTTAGCTTATTCAGACTCCATGCCACATTTTAGCCTATTTAGCCTTCCGCAGTTTAGCTTATTCAGACTCCATACCACATTTTAGCCTATTTAGCCTTCCGCAGTTTGGCTTATTCAGACTCCATACCACATTTTAGCCTATTTAGCCTTCCACAGTTTAGCTTATTCAGACTCCATACCACATTTTAGCCTATTTAGACTGTCACAGTTTAGCTTATTCAGACTCCATACCGCATTTTAGCCTATTTAGCCTTCCACAGTTTAGCTTATTCAGACTCCATACCACATTTTAGCCTATTTAGACTGTCACAGTTTAGCTTATTCAGGCTCCATACTGCATTTTAGCCTATTTAGACTTTTAACATTCAGCTTATTCAGACTTCATACCACATTTTAGTGTATTTAGCCTTTCATCATTTAGCTTATTCAGACTCCATACCACATTTTAGCCTATTTAGACTTTTAACGTTCAGCTTATTCAGTCTCCATACCGCATTTTAGCCTATTTAGCTTAACACAGTTTATCTTATTCAGGCTACAATATTATGGCCTATTTAGCTTAACACAGTTTAGCCTTTCACAGTTTAGCCTTTTTAGCCTTTCACAGTTTAGCCTTTCACAGTTTACCTTATTCAAACCAACTTTACTTGATTTAGCCTATGACAGTTTAGCTCATTTAGTTTTTCACAGTTTAGCTTCTTCAGGCTACCACGCTATCTTTTAAATAAAAAAGTATTAAAAAGAGCTTATTAAAGGGAAAATTTGTTCCTGAAGACTAAAAGGCTACAAGACAACAATCAAACAGAGATAGTAAGAGTGTAATAATAATATTAATAACATTGTTATATGCATTACATGCATTTTAAATTCCCTAAAACTATTGGGCCCAAAAAAAGCTCTGAAGAGCCTCTGCTCCTAAACTGTATTAAAAGAAACACATCTTTGGTTGAAACCACTTAAGAAGGATCCGCTACTGACATCATGACATCATACCCTTGAAAAGTCCCCCACCACTGTGACATGGTTAACATGGTGACATCATCGTTGAAGAAGAAGGTAGTGAGTGACAGCATCAGTGCAGGGTTATTCAAGTTGGTGGCTTATGTGTTTGTGGGAAGGCTGTGATGTTATCATGACATCATTGTTGTGAGTACAGGTTTCTGGAAAAGCTTTGATAGGAAATTTCATGTCAAAGTTTGAGGCTTTTATTATTTTAGCAGTTAGGCAGCATACTAGAGAATTATACATAATACACTATGGTTTAGACTCCTGGACAGGGTATAAACCTTAATTCTTGACTAAACATTTTTTTTATTGGGAAATCAACATACAAAATTCTGTGTATTTGATAACTAGGCTAAGGGAAACGTACGGCTCTATATGGACAAAAGTATTGAGACACCTGCTCATTTATTGCTACTTCTGAAATCAAGAAACTCTTAAGTATCCTCCTTTTTTGTTGGAATAACTGTATCTACTGTCCAGATAAGACGTTAGACTAACTAGATTTTGTATTTGTATTGCTGTGAGGATCTGACTGGAACAAACTACCTTCCACTACCAGATCAGGAGAATCTCTCACTATCTTTAAGAAGCTCCTGAAGACAGAGCTCTTCAAAGAGCACTTACTCTCCTAACACCTCTAACCAACTACCTTCTACTACCAGATCAGGAGAATCTCTCACTATCTTTAATAAACTCCTGAAGACAGAGCTCTTCAAAGAGCCCTTACTCTCCTAACACCTCTAACACACTAACTACTTCTAACCTCATTTCCTTCTTCCCCTCCTTCACTCCTCCATCCTATTATTTCCCTTTGACCTCCTTTAGGCCCTGTCTAAAAATGTTTTACCTTTAACTTATTTTACTTCTGTACTTCACTACTGTAAGTCGCTTTGGACAAAAGCGTCTGCCAAATGTAATGTAATGTAATGTAATGAGGATCTGACTGCATTCAGTAAAAGGAGTGTTGGGTCAGTATGTTGCACCAAAACCATTCCCAACTCACGCCAAAAGTATTGGATGGAGCTCCATCATACCAGCTTAATGATGAAGGGTTTATACCCCTCTATAGCCCACACCTGGTACTGGGCATTGGTTATTAGATGCAGGTTAATGTTTATCTGACATTCTGACTTCATTAACGCAATTAAATCCACACAGTAACGCTCCAAAATCTAGTGACTCAATGATTTTGTGCGTGTAATGTGTGGACAAAGCATTTTTTTGGAACGTGAACTCTATAATTGTTTGCAATTATGGCTTAAATTAAATGACGGCTGCATCGTTATGATGTCATTTCCATTCATCTCCAGCTTACAGCAGGAGTAAAAAAAAAAAGGCCTGACAGTGAGCGAGCGAGTGAGAGAGCAAGAGAGAAAAAGAGACAGAGAGAGAGAGAGAGATAGATAGAGTGGAGATGAACTCCAACAGAAGAGGAGGGGGGAAAGAAGGATGGAGCTGCTCCATCAATAATGCATAGAGCAGGTTTGCTGTAACAGAGTGCAACGTGAACCAGCACCGAGCGGAAACACTGAACCAGGATCAACGACCACACAGAGACTGATAACAGCGCAAAATGATGTAGGAAATAAATCTGTGTGTGTGTGTGTGTGAGTGTGTGTGTTTGGGCTGTGTTCAAAGAACAAACAGTTTAGGTTTCAAATAAGGGACTAAATTCCAAAATCAATATAGCAAAATAGATAAACCACTGGATGCAGTGTTCAGAAATTACAGACTGTTTCATCAATTCACCTCTCAGTCCCTTCAGAGTGTGACAGTGGTCACTGGTCATACCAATTATCAAGTAAATCACCAATCAATAAGATAAGATGTCAAGTTTCGCTGAACAAGTCTGTTGATCTTTTCAAATGTTCAACTTTTACGTTTTAATAGTTGTACATAAATCATACAAATCGTCCAATACAGATACCAATATACAGATACAGAAATTTTGAACATCTGCAAACACAGATACCATAATACTGAATATCAGCTAGGGGTGGGCGATATGGCTCTAAAATAATATCACGATATTTCAGGGTATTTTTGTGATAACGGTATACTTGGCGATATAGGAAAACTAAAATAATTCACTAATTTTAGGAATATAGTATAATAGTATAAAAGAATAATCATATTGTGGCAAATTAAATAATATAGCATAAAATAATATAATGCAGCAAATAATATTGCAGAATATTTAGTGCATGCATATAAACTGCAAACTAAAACAATTATACAATAAATACACCTAAAAGTTCACAGTAAATACTTTTAAGACAGAACAGCCCTATTATCACGATATGGATTTTTATTATCATGATATTTCTGCGTCACGATATATTGTATACGATATAATATTGCCCACCCCTAATATCAGCTAATACAGATACCAGAATCTTTAACGCTGGCTGATATACAGATACTGAAATTTTGAACACCTGCCAATACAGATACCAAAACACTGAGCACTGGCCAATACAATTATCAAAATACTGAATAGTGCGCAACACATAGTGAAATATTGAATTTTGCACAATACTGAACAGCACCAAATACAGAGAGTACAGATACAGATAGCGAAATCTTAAATATATTGCTCAGTACAAATAACGAAATCCTGAATATATCGCCCAATAGAGATTGAGAAATCTTGAATATTGCCCAATACTAAAAGGGAAATCCTAAATGTCGACCAATTAAAATAGTGAAATCTTGAATATTGTACAAAACAGAGTTAAAATCCTCAATATCATCAAATACAGACTGTGAAGTCCTGAATATCGCCCAATATAGTCCAAATACAAATACTGAAATCCTGAATATCGCCCAATATAGTGTGTGAAATTTAGACTGACAGTTATGGGGATAAACAAAAAGAATATGGCAGACTTCCATGCATTAGGTAGAAGCTTATAACGCATATATAATGAATGCAGGGTATGGGCCCTTTAATGCACTGCCATTGTGCTTCCTCTAAAACTGAGGGGTGATAAAAGAGTGGGCGCGCGCTCCCGCGGTCAGACATAGCGTTATACACACACGCGCACACACACGCACACACACACGGCAAAACGAACAAAAGCGAGCGCGAGCCCCCGCGCCCCGTCTCTTTCTCTCTACAGCTTTAACACAAAGAAACATCTGCCGCGCGCTGCTGCCGCCGCCGCCGCTCTCTCGCCGAGGCCTGGCCGCGCGCTCGCTCGCTCGCGCTGGGCCGGGTGTGCGCGTGGACCCCCCCCGCTTACCTTCATGGTCTTGATGGCCTCATATCCGTCCTGCACCGAGCGGATCTCCTCGTACACGGTCTCGTGCGGCAGCAGCAGCTGGTTGAGGATCTGCAGAGATCCGGTCCGGTACCGGATCGCCTCCAGCGTCATGTCACGCGCCTTCACTCACACACGCTCACGCGCGCGGCGCCGCTCGGATCAAAGCCTTGCTCCGCTGGAAGAAGAAGTCCTGAGAGACGGTCCGGGGCTCCGCGCGGCTCCGGGCTGGGGCGGCTGTGTGTCGGGGGGCGGGGGTCGGCGCGTGGGGGCGGTTTAAAGGGGCCACACGGCGCGCGGAAAAAAGACACGCAGCTCCGGAGGACCAGCCACTACACACGGAAGCACGTGCTCTCTCCGGCAGGAAACTCAACTCAGCGCCGAGGCCACGCCCACCACAGGGCTCC
This sequence comes from Astyanax mexicanus, assembly GCF_023375975.1. Lineage (NCBI taxonomy): Eukaryota > Metazoa > Chordata > Actinopteri > Characiformes > Acestrorhamphidae > Astyanax > Astyanax mexicanus. The sequence goes on from NC_064428.1 coordinate 35,810,389, forward strand.
TCCCCCTCCTACGTCTTTTTTTTAAATTACGTTCTACGTAGCGTATTTTTTTATTCATTAATGTATTTATTGATTTATATAAAATTTTATTTTTACACAGCAGACAATTTAAAACACAAACAGAAAACAAACCTAAACAAAAATAGAAAAGAGATTCATATAAAATTGAAAAAGTTGAAAATGTCTATTAATTTATGACATTTTTCTTTTTACAATGAATATGAAATATGAATAAATAAATGTTTAAATGGAATAAGGGTATATTTAGCAAGTTTCATTCAGACCTCAAATAATGCAAAGAAAACAAGTTCATATTCATAAAGTTCAAAAATCAATATTTGGTGGAATAACCCTGTTTTTAATCACAGTTTTATGCATTTTGGCATCATGTTCTTCTCCACCAGTTTTACACACTGCTTTTGGATAACTTTTCGGCAAAATTCAAGCAGTTCTGCTTGATTTGATGGCTTGTGATCATCCATCTTCCTCTTGATTATATTCCAGAAGTTTTAAATAAGGTAAAATCAAAGAAACTTATTATTTTTAAGTGTTTTTTTAAGTATATGTATATTGGACTTTAAGGGGAATTAGCTTAGTAATTCCTTAGTGTCCTACTGGGCATTCAAATAATATATTGGTATAAAATGACTGATTATATGGTCAAAAGGGGCACACCCACACGACTGCTGACATTCTGTAATTCTTACACTTGAACCGTGGAAAAAGAAAAAAATGTGTAACTGGTTTCAACTGATTCTCCAACCTTCTGACACACCCAAAACACAGACTGCTGACTTCTGCATTTTAATGAGTCATAATAATAATAATAAGTATCTGCCCAAAATAACAGTGCCATTCTGCAGGAGATATTAACAATAGACATCACAGCCATCACCACAGATACATAGTAGATTACATTCGCTTTCAAAAAATACACTACATACATATTAATGCATACATTATTAACTCATCTGCAATGATTGCCATAAACATCATGGAAAAGATATGTGTTTAAAAATTAAAATAAAAAATGTCAGAATCCCAAAACCATTTATTGTTACTCATTTCCAGTTAGGAAGGGTAAGAAAGAGAGAGAGAGAGAGAGAGAGAGAGAGTGAATGAGGGTGGATGAGTGTTTGGCGATTGTCCCAAAATGGATCAGAATACACTGTATAGTTGAGTTAATCAGTTCTAGAGCAATTTGGACCCACATATAAATGTAGAACCACAAACAAACACTGTTCCAATTGGGACAAAAACACCAATTTAACCAGATTCCTTCATATTTACTTATACATAATTTCACCACTTCCATCATTTCCCAGCTAAAATAATATTAAGTGCTTAAACATTGATTTATTTGATGCCCAAATTATCCCACCCTTCATTTTGTGATGCTTCCAAAACTAGAAAGCAGGACAAGCGCATGCCTCCTCCGATACATGTGAAGATACAAGACTCCGCCTCTTTTTTTTCTCCAACTGCCACCTATCAATGCAGCATCATTAGACAACATAACAGCACACTCGGAGGAAAGCACCAGATCCCCAGCTCTGATACATCAGCTAACAGAAGCCTGTGCTGGTCAGCAATAAAACTGATTAAGGAAGAAAGCGTTATCTACTGTACCCACCCACAGAAACCATGGTCCTTTTTATTATCATTGAAAAAAATGTAAAAGAATAAGTTCAGAGCATAATGCTGGGTGTCTGATTTAAAAATGCTTCTATACTGTGCTAAACTGTGGTGTCGCACCAAGCTAGCTAGCAAAGCTAGCAAATAAAAGGATTAATAATACTATAAATGTAAGTATATTGACAAAAATCAAGAGTTGTCTACCACAGTTTTTCATTAGATATGTTAGGATTTTTGATAGCTAAAGGTCTGATAATCTTATCCGGCCTAAATTCACCTCACATTTTGCAATTAGCATATTATTAGTGATGCTAAACCAACACAACATGGGTTTTGGTGGGAATTATTTAAACTAAGGTTTGTGCTACAGCTGTAAACAGGTTGGATAGTGTTTTCTGTGTAATCTGACTTGATCTTGAATTACAGCTCTGGGAAAAATTAAGAGACCACTTCAGTTTCTGAATCAGTTTCTCTCATTTCGCTATTTATAGGTTTATGTTTGAGAAAAATAAATATTGTGCAGAGCTTTCAGACCTCAAATAATGCAAAGAAAACAAGTTCCTATTCATAAAGTTCAGAGTTCAGAAATCAATATTTGGTGGAATAACCCTGGATTTTAATCATGGTTTTCATGCATTTTGGCATCATGTTCTCCTCCACCAGTCTTACACACTGCTTTTGGATAACTTTATGCTGCTTTACTCCTGGTGCAAAAATTCAAGCAGTTCAGTTTGGTGGTTTGATGGCTTGTGATCATCCATCTTCCTCTTGATTATATTCCAGAGGTTTTCAATTTAGTAAAATCAAAGAAACTGATAACTGATCAATACACCTGCAGTTTAAGGGGTTAAAGGTGCTGCTACTGGAGTTTTATGGACAAAAAGGAGAAAAATAGATATTTTTCTTTTGTTACAGGATGGATACGAAACCCTATTAAAACACACACACACACACACACACAAACATACAACATGCACACACCCTCTCAGCATATCAGACAACAAAGAGTTTAAGCTCTCTTTAAGATTCTACCCATCTGCTCTTCATCATATCCAACACACACACACACACACACACACACACACACTCCCTTTGAACCCTTCCCCTCTCAAAGCCCCCTATTCTACATTCATTCTCTCTCTCTCTTTACAGATCCCTACAACACCCCTGTCAATCAAAGGTCACCAGGGCAACCAGACGGGGGTTAATCCCTGATTATTAGGGAATATGATCCCCCTGCTCGTCCCCTCCCAAGCCATTTCTGCCCCAGCCTTTTTCCTTTTGCCCCTCAGGGTGTTGGCATTAGTTCCCTATCAGAGCACTCCGGGCGTGCGAGGTCGGGATAAGCTGCAGTGAGAGAGAGTAGTGGAGAGGCCAGATTACGCCTAAACTGCTATTATACACACGGCTCTGCAGCAGGATTTACAACATTTACATTAGAGCGTGAACACACACACACACACACGCACAAACACACATTCTTGCTGACACTGGCATGAGTGGCATGGGTGGGGGAGGTGAGAGAAAGACAGATAAAGAGAGATAAAGAGAGAGAGAGAGAGAGATGAAGAGATAAAGAGATATTGAGCAATATGACTAATGTAGTGTCTTCTGTAGGACTGTAGTGTTTAATAAATGTATTAAAGCTACTTTTCAAAACTTCATACATAGTGTCTGTATATACAGCTCTGGGAAAAATTAAGAGCACTTCAGTTTCTGAATCAGGTTCTCTGATTTTGCTATTTATAGGTTTATGTTTGAGTAAAATGAACATTGTTGTTTTATTCTATAAACTACAGACAACATTTCTCTCAAATTCCAAATAAATATTTAAGTCATTTAGAGCATTTATTTGCAGAAAATGAGAAATGATTGAAATAACAAAAAAGATGCAGAAATTAAATAATTCAAATAAATCAATATTTGGCAGAATAACCCTGGTTTTTAATCACAGTTTTCATGCATCTTGGCATCATGTTTTCCTCCACCAGTCTTACACACTGCTTTTGGATAACTTTATGCTGCTTTAATTTGGTACAATCAAAGAAACTCAATTTTTAAGTGGTCTCATTTTTTTCCAGAGCTGTATATTAATAGATGGGTCAGAGAAGGGATTCACAAAACCATCCAAAAAAAAAAATCTTGCTTTTTTTTCTTCATTTTTAAAAAAAATATAAGCCAGGGAAAATAGTTATTCGTAAAAAAAAAAAAATTCCCATGGTATTTTCAAAAACGGCTCTTCTTTAATATGATATAGGGGGATAATGGAAAACTAAAAAAAAATGCATCTTTTTTAGTTAATAAAAGGAAGCAGAATAAAAGTTTGTGTTACAAATGACTCTAGAAGATCAGGGAATTGAAACTTTTACTTAATAAATAGATAATATTTAATAAGCACTTTTTTAAAAAGTGATTTGGAGAACTGCTTTTAAGAACTATTTTTTTTTTTTTTTTTTGTTTGTCAAGATTCTTCATAAAGTTTTTCTTTGGAAAGCTTTTGTGAATCCAGGCCCATATCTAAGAAAACAAAGTGGAAAAAACCCTTCTTAACACACACAAACTAAACTCATCAAAATAACAAACAACTGAAATGTTTGCCTATCCAAGTTTTCTGTTGGTCTGTAATGAAATGTATTTAAAAAATGGCGGAAAAAAATATTATGAGGTAATATTGGGACAGCAATGATAACCGTTACATCACTAGAAAATCTCCAATAGTGACATCATCTTCAGAAGAAAAAACTCTACTGGAGAAGAAACTATAGTGACATCTGCAGGGGAATCATCTCTTATGACATCACTGAAGAATCACCTATGATCACATCACGTTGGAATCATCCACACCGACATCAATCACACGGTTATCGTCTATTAAAACGCTACATGGAGAATATCATATACTGTGACGTTCACAGGGGAATCTTCCAATTTGACATCACATTGGAGTCATGCACTATGACATCACACTGTAATTAATGCCACTGTGGCATCACTGGAGAACCACTGGTTATATGACATCATAATGGAATCATCCACTGTCTATTACAGCATAAACAGAAATCCAATAATTACATCAAATATATACAGCTCAGAAAAAAATAAGAGAGCACTTAAAAATGATGAGTTTCTTTGATTTTACCAAATTGAAAACCTCTGGAATATAATCAAGAGGAAGATGGATGATCACAAGCCATCAAACCAAACTGAACTGCTTGAATTTTTGCACCAGGAGTGAAGCAGCATAAAGTTATCCAAAAGCAGTGTGTAAGACTGGTGGAGGAGAACATGCTGCCAAGATGCATGAAAACTTTGTTATTCCACCAAATATTGATTTCTGAACTCTTAAAACTTTATGAATATGAACTTGTTGTTTTCTTTGTATTACTTGAGGTCTGAAAGTTCTGCATCGTTTTTGTTATTTCAGACATTTCTCATTTGCTGCATAAAAAATATGTTAATTTGGAATTTGGGAGAAATGTCTGTAGTTTATACAATAAAACAACAATGTTCATTTTACTCAAACATAAATCTATAAATAGCAAAATCAGAGAAACTGATTCAGAAACTAAGTGTTCTGTTATTTTTTTCCAGAGCTGTATGTAGCTGTATGAGGTCATTGTGGATGATTTCAGCATGATGTCAGTCAGAGTAGCGGATTTCCCAGTGATGTCATAATGGGTGACGACAATCCAGGAGTCCATAAAGGGAGGCAGCCAATGAACTGGACACACACTGAAACTCATTCCAGGTGTGTGAGGCTGCAGGTGAATTGGAGACAATAAGAGGAGTGTATGAATAAGAGGCAACAGGAATCAAGGCAAGGAAGCAAATGAGTGTGTGTGTGTGTGTGTTTGTGTGTGTGTATGTGTGTTTTGTATGTGTGTGTGTGTGTGTGTGTGTGTGTGTATGCATATGACAACAGTTTTAGAGCCCAAAGTGCAATTCTGTATCCTTCAGAAGTCCCTCACACACTGCGCTTCCTCCGGAGAGACTCCAACTGAGAGAGAGAGAGAGAGAGAGAGAGAGAGAGAGAGAGAGAGAGAGTGAGAGAGAGAGAGAGAAAAAGAGAGAGAGAGAGAAAGAGAGAGAGACAGAGAGAGACAGAGAGAGAAAGTGTAAGTGAACGTACAACTACATATGCGAGTCCAAATGTGTCAATCAATACTAAAATAATAACCCTACCTCTGCCTCCACCAGCTTCAGCCTCCCCAGAGCATCTTTAGCTGCATCCTGCAGAGAGAGAGAGAGAGAGAGAGAGAGAGAGAGAGAGGGAGAGAGATGCACATTTTTTTATGAACAGGGGCTCAGAAACAAAAACAGAGGTTCCCCTTGTTTCTAAGGGTGTTAAAGATGCTGAAGCTAGACCCAATTATATTAAACTTTAAAATTATATGATAATTTAAAATGCATACCACTATAAATATCTGTATTTTTGACACAAATTAAGAGTTGTATACTACAGCTTTTCATTAGATTGCACAACCTCCTTGTAGCATTTACTTTTACACTATATAGCGATGTAGTTCAACTGCTAAAAAATGTAATAATAAAATACACTGTAGAATATTAAAATAATATACACATAAATACGTGTGCTGTTTCAAAAGGTCAAATTTGTTTTGTTATGTATTTATGTATTAATCTAACATGCACTGTTGACCATAGCAAACATTTTCAGAACGTAGTTCGCAGTTTATGAGTTTACAAGAACAGCAGTAATTAAATTTTAACCTGTTTGGCCCCTGACAGCAATACACGTTCTCATGTATTTCTACTTCAGAAGTGTGTGCTGCCTGAATCTGATTTAAAAGATCTGATTTGTGTATTCACACAGCTCAGAAAACATCAGATTTGTCCAACTTCTCACTTTATCACTTAAAATGAAAAGAACAACATTGCAGATGAACTGTGACCGTGCTTAGTAATAAAGAAAGGTGTGTGTGTGTGTGTGTTGGTTCAGTACATTTCCATTCTTTAGTAATCCTATGTCTAGAGAATGGTCCTATGGTACTACGACATCACTGGGAAATCACCCATTATGACATCACATTCCAATATAAGATCATAGAGAATAGTGTGATCATAGAGTGTGTGTGTGTCAGTGTGTGTTATTACTCACTCTATTCCCTTCACTGGAAAGCTTCTTCACTGACTCAGCGAGACCATGAGTGATCTTTCCCAACACATTGTCATACTCTGACAGAAACAAGAGAGAAATACAAAGAAACAAGGGCAACCAATCAGAACAGAGATCATTTACATATACACTATACAGCTCTGGAAAAAATGAGAGCACTTAAAACTGATGAGTTTCTTTAATTTTACCGAATTGAAAACCTCTGGACTATAATTAAGAGGAAGTTGGATGATCACAAGCCATCAAACCACCAAACTGAACTGCTTGAATTTTTGCACCAGGAGTAAAGCAGCATAAAGTTATCCAAAAGCAGTGTGTAAGACTGGTGGAGGAGAACATGATGCCAAGATGCATGAAAAAAACTGTGATTAAGAACCAGGGTTATTCCACCAAATATTGATTTCTGAACTCTTAAAACTTTATGAATATGAAATTGTTTTCGTTGCATTATTTGAGGTCTGAAAGCTCTGATTTTTTTTGTTTTTTTAGCCATTTCTCATTTTCTGTAAATAAATGCTATAAATGACTAAAATATTTTTATTTGGAATTTGGGAGAAATGTTGTCTGTAGTTTATAGAATAAAACAACAATGTTCATTTTATTCAAACATAAACCTATAAATAGCAAAATCAGAGAAACTGATTCAGAAATTAAAGTGCACTCTTCTTTTTTTTCTGTAGAAAAATAATTAATATTGAAAATATAGAATAGGGCTCTAACAAGTATGAACACGTATGAATGATGTGTTTTACCAGTCAGTGCTGCTGAGGACCCTCTCTCCAGGTAGGATTTCTGCCAGTGCAGTCTGTGGCACACGTCTTTATGCTGGTTTATCAGGTCTGCTGGTGGATCCCGTCTGTTTTTTTTATACTCTCCAATCTGTAAAGACAGCAGATAAAAAATAAAACAAGCTGCAGCCAATCACAACATGCCATTAGCAAATTTATCCTTGAATAAAGAAGTTATATCAGGGCTCTTGCACCATTTTAAAAGTTAAATTTAATGCTTTTTTAAAACCTCGATAAATATAATTTAAGACCCCAAAATGTAGTCATAATTTAATTGGGAGAAAATAGTTCTATTGCTGGAAGCTTAGCTAATCCGCCGGTAAGGTCAGTATGTTAGCTAGCTCGCCACTAATGTTAGCTAGTATTCCTAACCTTAATTCTCTCCTCTGTAACATAGCTAGCTCGTCGCTAATGTTAGCTAGCTCTCCTCTTACCTTAGTTGTCTTCTCTGTAAGGTAGCTAGATCTCCGCCAACCTTCGTTCTCTCCTCGGTAACATAGCTAGCTTTTCGCTAATGTTAGCTAGCTTTCCGCTAACCTTAATTCTCTCCTCTGTAACATAGCTAGCCTGCCGCTAATGTTAGCAAGCTCTCCGCTAACCTTTGTTCTCTCCTCGGTAAAGTAGCTAGCTCAACGCTAACCTTAGTTCTCTCCACTGTAACATAGCTAGCTTGCCGCTAATGTTAGCTAGCTCTCCGCTAACCTTAGTTCTCTCCTCTGTGACGTAGCTAGCTCGCCGCTAATGTTAGTTCTCTCTGACATTGGCAAATTTCCAGTAAATTTAAGACAATTTAAGACCTTAATTATCAGGATTTAAGACCATTTAAGACATTTCAGAACTTTAAGATTTTAAGAACCTGCAGGAACACTGCATATAAACAAAATATAATAGGGAATAACAATGAACAGTATGATTATGAACCAAACAAACACACATGTATATATACACGTACGTACCCTTCTTTCCATTCTCTCCCTGTCGTAGTTAAGGAGGCTGAAGCTGTACAGTTTGTACTGAGGAGGGGAGAGTCTGAAACACATACGAAAAATATTTAATAATAATATGTATATTGTGTATATGTGTATGTGTATACTGTTTTGTTTTGGCCACATTTATTATATATAAAAATATGATTTTTTTTTTGGAGATGTGTGTATATGTAACAATAGATCATATAAGTATTATATACCGTAAATCAATAAATCAACAAATTAATCATCTGTATTATGAACACACTCACCTAGGTTGGCTGTTCTTGGAGTGATCATTTCGAGGTTTGGATTTTGGTGAAGGAGCCTGAGAGACATAAACACAAACCCAACATATTAATTTACCACTCTTCATATGTTCACAGGCAATATCTTAGCAAAAAAAAAACACTTCAGTTTCTGAATCAGTTTATCTGATTTTGCTATTTATAGGTTTATGTTTAAGTAAAATGAACATTGTTGTTTTATTCTATAAACTACAAACAACATTTCTCCCAAATTACAAATAAAAATATTTTCATTTAGAGAATATATTTGAAGAAGATGAGAAATGACAACACAAAAAACAAGTTCATATTCATAAAGTTTTAAGAGATCAGAAATCAATATTTGGTGGAATAAACCTGGTTTTTAATCACAGTTTTCAACATGCATCTTGGCATCATGTTCTCCTCCACCAGTCTTACACACTGCTTTTGGATAACTTTATGCTGCTTTACTCCTGGTGCAAAAATTCAAGCAGTTCAGTTTGGTGGTTTGATGGTTTGTGATCATCCATCTTCCTCTTGATTATATTCCAGAGGTTTTTAATTTGGTAAAATCAAAGAAACTCATCATTTTTAAGTGCTCTCTTAGTTGTATATGAAGATGCTGTCCATCCATTTCTGCAGCTGCTTTTCTGAAGTCTGGTGGTTTCTCAGAAGGGTGTCATAATAGATAAAGAACCTCTACTTAAAGGCAGCCAGACACAGCTGAAGCTACTGTATAATTAACCAGCATTATCCAGTTTAGGCCTGTAAAAGTGTTACTGCACTATTTAAACAAGTTACGACAGTAATTAACAATTACAGTTTTATAGACCTATAATGTGTCTCAGTATATGAGCGTGTGTCTGCATATACCCTACCCTTTCTTTGTGTCTCTCTCTGTCTGGTGTGATGGTAATGGGGTCCAGTACGATCCATTTCTCAGTCACTGGTTGCAGCTGAACGCCACCCAGCGGCTCCCGAATCTTCACACGAACCTCCAGCTTACCGCCTGTCGCCTTCCGCCCGTCCAGCACCTACACACACAGGTTTTGTTTATATATATTACTGCTGGAAAATGAAATCCACATCTCTATAAAAGTTGTCAGTAACAGAGAGAAGTATGAAGTGCTGTAAGATTTTGTGGGAAAACAAAACTGCACTGACTTTAGACTTGATAATAAAACACAGTGGATCAACACCAGCAGATGACATGTCTCTCCAAACCATCACTGATTGGTGGAAACTTCACTCTAGACCTCGAGCAGTTTGGACTGTGTCTCTCTCCACTCTTCCTCCAGACTCTGATCCCTCGATTTACAAATGAAATGTAAAATGTACTGATGATCAGTGATGGTTTGGAGAGACATGTCATCTGCTGGTGTTGATCCACTGTGTTTTATTATCAAGTCTAAAGTCAGTGCAGTTTTGTTTTCCCACAAAATCTTACAGCACTTCATGCTTCCCTCTGCTACTGACAACTTTTATGGAGATGCTGGATTTCATTTTCCAGCAGGACTTGGCACACTGCCCACACTGCCAAAAAAAGTATCAATTGGTCTTAATATATAGTATTCTAATTTTCTGAGACACTGATTTTTGGCTGTGAGCCATAATCATCAACAATAAAATAAATAAAAATAAAGGCTTAAAATAGATCACTCTGTGTGTAATACACCTATATAATGTATGAGTTTCACATTTTGAAATGAATTACTAAAATAAAGTAGCTTTTCAATTATATTCAATGATAATTTTTTGAGGTGCACTAGTGACACGTGACACTGTGGATGTATATGTAATGAAATGCAATTTCCTATCTATCAGCACCCACTATCAGACCTCACTACAACTCCCATAATGCATTTTATCTTACCATTAACACACTGGCAAGTGTTCTACCCTGTTTCACAAGATAACACCTCACAACTTCATACAAATGAAGGTGTATCCAAGCTGTCCCCTAAGATACCTCATCAGTAGTAATTATAATTTGACTAAGGATACTCAAAACATTGATCCAAAACTTATCTATCTTACTTTATTTATAACAATAATAATTGATATATGAATATTACATAAAACATAATTCTACATTATGCATGTATTAAGATTGTATATGTGATATTTTCACATATGCAGCATATGCATATGTGTGGCGGCGTATCTCTGTGTAGGTGTGATATGAGGGTGTGAGCAGCTGTTATGGGGTGTGTAACAGAGTGTGTGTGTTCATCAGTCACCTCTATAATCTCCCGGATCTCACACTGATTCTCCAGAGCTTCCAGTTTCAGCTGAGCATTTCCCACCACTTTATCCTGCTTAAAGAGGCCACTAAACACACACCCAAACACAAAAAAAATGTGGTTAGAGGACACACTTCCCAGATAACATGCCTTAACTTGGATAGACATCAGGTTCAGTGAAAGACCAGGAGCCATTAAACTTGAGCCCATCTGGGTTATAAACCACATATAAGGCCTTTATTGGACCCCTGTAAGATTAAGCTCGGCTGTAATGATGGTGCCCAATTGGAAAGCTCAACCAGGTCCCTGCAATAACACATACAGCTCTGTAAAAAAAAGACCACTTTAATTTCTGAATCAGTTTCTCTTATTTTGCTATTTATAGGTTTATGTTTGAGTAATATGAACATTGTTGTTTTATTCTATAAACTACAGACAACATTTCTCCCAAATTCCAAATAAAAATATTTTAGTCATTTAGAGCATTTATTTGCAGACAATAAGAAATATCGGGAAAAAAGATGCAGAACTTTCAGACCTTAAATAATGCAAAGAAAACAAGTTCATATTCATAAAGTTTAAAGAGATCAGAAATCAATATTTGGTGGAATAACCCTGGTTTATTGCATCAGTTTTCATGCATCTTGGCATCATGTTCTCCTCCACCAGTCTTACACACTGCTTTTGGATAACGTCATGCCTTTACTCCTGGTGCAGAAATTCAAGTAGTTCAGTTTGGTTTGATGGCTTGTGATCATCCATCTTTCTCTTGATTATATTCCAGAGGTTTTCAATTTGGTTAAATCAAAGAAACTCATCATTTTTAAGTGCTCTCTTATTTTTTCCAGAGCTGTACTCCCTAAAAACCCATTCAGTGCCAGTGTAAGTATATAAAGTGAGAAGTGAATACTCACCCTTTGTGTATGACCTCAAACTTGATGCCTTTGGCCTGGACCACCCTCTTAAAGCCACGGTGTGTTCGGTTAATGTGCAGCTTAAACTGCTCCTTAAACTCTGACAAACAGAGAAAGAGAGAATTTAAATATGCCTATTTTGTATTTTACAAAAAATGCAAATAAACAATATATAATGTAGTTGTGCTGAACAAGGCACACATACGCAATAGTCACTTTGTGGAGCGTGCAATGTTCAATGTCACAATTTCATTTGCAAAAACCTTTTTACCATGTGATAAAACAGAAAATGTACACTTTTCTAATTCTGCAAAAAAATATCTACCCAATAATAATTATTTCTACCTAATAGCATTAATTTTACTTAAATCACTGATACAAAGGTTGCATTATTAATGTCTTGATTATGTTGGATTATTGACATTTATTAAAATCTGCTGAAATTCTTGTATTTTCAATATCACAATACATATTAGGGAAAACATTTGCAATGTTTTTTCCCCAATATCGTGCAGCCAAATCGTGTAGCTTGTAATGTGTGTGTGTGTGTGTGTGTGTGTGTGTGTGTACCTGGGCAGTTGGTGCTTTTCACAGTGCTGGTTTTGTCTTTCTGAGCTTCTTCCTGCATAGAAACATCAGTCACAAAATTAAGGTGTTGTATGTGTCTGTGGTGTGTATGCAAATATTTTAAGAGTATATCTTGCTTTTCCTGGAGTAACTGTCTCTACTTTCCAGGGAATATTTCCTCCTACTAACATTACTATCTATATATATATATATATATATATATATATATATATATATATATATATATGTATGTATGTATGTATGTATGTATGTATGTATGTGTGTGTGTGTGTGTGTGTGTGTGTGTGTGTGTGTTTGTGTGTGTGTGTGTGTGTGTGTGTGTGTGTGTGTGTGTATTACCGCACTAGGAAAGGGAAACTCAAAGCGGACGCTGGAGTCTAAATCACTCGCTGAAACTCCTGTAGAACACAGAGAAGAACCACAAACACATTCAGATATCAGCACTGACTCATCTTACACACACACACACACACACACACAAACACACACACACACACACACACACACACCTGGAGGAGTTGGCAGGTTGATTCCTTTTACGATTGTCAGCACCAAATCATTGGCCGTCAGGTTAGGGAAGATCCTACAGAGAGAGAGAGCGATAAAGAGAGTGAGAGAGAAAGTGAGAGACTATTTTGTCTAGCCTGGTGTACATACTGTATTCTGCTTTTTCACCAATTCATACAAAAACACTCTAACAGGTAACAGCGCCCCCATGTGGAGAGGCTTTAGACTAAATGTGAAGGAACAAGCTCTATCTCAGGCCCTGGAACTGCTTCACATGTAAAATGAATTTGAGTGAATTTGAATACCTGGAACAATTAGTTTTTTAAAGGGTTTATTCTAAACATTTAAATACATTAAGTTTTTTAATTATTTTTGCGTTGTTAGTGAAAGCTTGACTTGATGAGGGTGTCGAGAAAATAAAAAAATAAAACAACAAAGCAGCAATGAAGTGAGTATCTGTAGCACTTAATATTTCTAAACAATTAATTTGTTAAAAATCTAAGAAATAACACAATGAACCAAAATGTAATAAACAATTACTTGACAGTGTTGAAGGTGCGTTCCTCTGTGTGATGGGTTGGTGCTGGAAGACCCTTAGCGTGAGCTTTCTTCAGCAGATCAATATTATTCATACACTCCTCTCCCAGCTTCTCAAACCTGCAAACAAACACACACACACACACACACACACGGTTATATCAACTTATATTCACTATATTTAGCAAAAATTAGCCACTTTACTGATTTTATTTCTGATTCTAAGCTGAATGCATTTCGAATCCCGGTCATGCATCAGCTTGCCATCAGCTGCCGGAGCCCTGAGAGAGCACAACTGGTCTTGCTCTCTCTGGGTGGGTACAGTAGATGGCGCTCTCTTTTCCCCTCATCTGTCCTAGGGTGATGTGGATCAGCACAAGGCTGCGTCTGTGAGCTGATGTATCAGAACCGAGTCGCTGCGCTTTCCTCCGAGCGTTAGCGCTGTGATGCTACTCGGCAATACTGCATCAGCAGCAGTTCAAAAAGAGGCGGAGTCTCACTTCACATGGGTATCGCAGAAGACATGTGTTGACACCCCTTCATTGTGTTAAGGTATTACTAGTCATTAAGGCTGCAACTAATGATTATTATTTTTTGTAGTCGACTAATCTGATGATTATTTTTTCGATTAGTAGATTAGTCACTGATTATTTCTGCCATGTCCTCCATCATTAAAAACAAAGGAAACAGCTGAACATGAGATTTAAAAGGCATTTAAATGTCTGGCTGTTGTTTAAACATGGAAAGTACTGATATTTAGTGATTAAAAATGTAATCTGTTGTGTGTTTGGGCACTAAATTTGAAACATGAAGAAGAAATAAATAAAATACTAAACAAACCCATATGAATAAATATGAGTATAGAGTATATAATACAGTATATAAGCGCACCCACCTGGCAGTCTCGGCCACGTTACCCATATGAGTGAACTGCTGGGAGTAGGTCAGGCATTTCTGTAACAACGAGTAAACAGATTTAAACTCAAAGACTCACAGTAACGGTTATTAATGTGTTTTTTTATTTCGTTTTTTAAGGATGTAAAAACGTACCTCGTGCTGCTGCTTGAGGAGGTCCATGAGCTGGGTGTACTGCTGGGCGGAGCGAGGTGAGAGAGGTGAGGCGCGAGAGCGAGAGAGGGTATAATCCTCATCACTGATTGGAGCGGCAGGAACCTGAGAGAGAAAGACAGAAAACATATGCTGTTAGTTAACTGGTTGTCTCTGGCTATGCATCATTTTAATTCTCCTAGCTTATAAATGTGTCTAGATAGATTTATTATATCCTAAAACATTATTAACAATTCTGTACTGAGCATTGAGTTGTCTTCCTCAAAGTAAACTAGTTAAACTAGCCAGCTAATCACTATTTTTTTAACATATTTTTTATTCATTTTATGTAGTACAGTTTAAGTCAATGCAAATATAATTTTATGTTTGCCTTTTTCCAGTATTTTGCACTATTTACGTCAATTTTACAGCAAGATGAAAAAAAGAATAAGGCAGTAACAAATGATTTGACATAAGCACAAAAAAATCCTAAATGACTCATAGTCACATACAAACTGAGCAGTTAAAAAGAAATGTACAAATAAGAGATGGATGATAAAGGTTAACCATAACAATAAAACACATAATGAAATCCTTTACTGTATAATTCTTTTCTGTACAACAGGGCAGTGAAAGTCTGCTTTTAATGCCTTATTTTATATGTTATTTATTTTATAGCTTTTGTGTTCATAAACTGATGTTACATATGAACTGTTAGTGACTGTTTTTGTCATGCATTAACTTGTAGTAATTAGCAAATTCTTGCCCTAGCAATGCCCCCTGCTAATGTTATAGTTAAAGCAGTGTTGCCAAAAACGTTAACCGACACACACTTTTGGGAAAACAACTGGCGTTTTCTAACCCTTGTCGGTACAGATTTAATAGCAGATACTAAATAGTTTAAAATATATTTATTGATTATTTAGATGCAGTCCAAAGGGAAAATATTGAATAACTACAACTGGTTAAATAAAATGTAAGACCTGACAAACATACTTGTCTAGCACTTACTGAAAAACTAAATACTGAATAAAGTAGATAGTAGATAAACTATCAAACAATAGGAACCTGTTTAATAAAAAGTAGATACTTAAAAAAAAGAAACCTGTAGTTACTAAAAACTAGTAGTAGGTTCTAATAATAGAGTAAATAATAATACATAATGATAGACACTGAAATATAAGAACATATTGAATTATATTTGTAGATACTGATTAATTCGTACTTATAGAACAGTTAATATACACTAAATAATTAGCATACATTGAATAATTGTTAAATATGTAGTACTATGTAGTACTTTTATAATTTCTATACTACTAAATAAGTACAGAAAAAATAACAAGTAAATACTGAATAATTTGTAGGTACAGGTGTAATTAGTAGATACTAAGTAATTCAATAAGTAATTTCAGTGTATGAGTGCAGGTAAGGGAGGTGTGTGGACCTTGCTGATGTCCACAGGCAGGCCTGATTTAGTGGCGGAGATCATGTTGTCCAGACCCTTGGCGTTGCGGAGATGCTGAGCTGCTCCCTGAACGTCCTTCATCTGTTTAGAGCGCAGAGCCGCCTTCACAAACTGCTGCCTGCGGCTCATCAGGAACTCCAGCTGCTGCTGGGCTACACACACACACACACACACACATATATATATATATATATTTACAATCAATCACTACACAAACAAGCTATCTGTTCATGAAAACTACTATACAACTAATGTACTGCAGCTCACATTTAGGTCCCAGTTTAGGGGCGGGGGCGGAGGCTTGAGGAGGGGCTGGAGCTCGAGCTTTCTGAACAGCTGGACGAACAGCTGGCTAAAAACACAAACACAGACATCCTTATTATCACTGTTTATAAGTCACACTATCAATAAACATCTATTTTCTGGTGTATTTCAATAATTAAGGTGCACCTGATTATAAGAAGCATTTTATGTGACTCTAGTCACTAGTAAATAGTAGTAGGAACAGAGGTGTTGCCATGTTTTCCTTCTAAATTCAACAGCTAGCACTCGTAACGGTTAGCGGATAATGCTAATGCTGCTCCAGCAGTGCTATCCCGGGTTAGCAGCAGACCACAGGCCGATAATTCTCACCTCCAGATGGCCAAAGAGCGATTAGTGCGGTGAGCAGCTAATGCTAATGCTGCTCCAGCAGTGCTATCTAGGGTTAGCAGCAGGCTACAGGCCGATAATTCTCACCTCTGGATGGCCAAAGAGCTAGCGCTTAGCAGCTAATGCTAATACTGGTAGAATTCATATATAAGACGCACCAACTTTAAAAAGTGCACTGGCAATTTTGGGGAAAATTTTAAGGATTTTAAGTGATCCTTATAGTATGAAAAATATACTTATATAACTACTGTATGATGCACCCCTTGCAGATGTGCAAATGCACACTTACACACACACATATACATATAGTGTATTCCATACTAAAGTTGATACAAAAGTGCAAAAAAAAAAAACGTGTTTCTTTTTGTTTAACCAATTTGTATTTGTTGTTTGTTGTTACCTTCGCTCCTTCCTCTTCAGATCCATCATCATCCTCTTCATCCGCGTCCTGATTGGCCAGTTTCACAGCTGTCTCTAAAACTCCCATAAAATTTTGACCACTTTCAGAGCCCTGTAGAGGGGGGCAGCCTGAAAAAAAAAAAATAACACATTATTTCTCTCTTACACACACACACACATACATACACACACAGCCTCAGAAACATCATATAATGTACATATACATATACTCAGGTGAGGGAGTTACCTGGAGGCACAGGTAGTTCTGCAAGGTTGACAGGTCGTCCTGCCTTGTGAGCTCTGATTGCATCTTGGTATTGCTGAATTTATACGAACACACACACACACACACAGACACAAACACAGACACACACAGACACACACACAGACACACACACAGACACACACACAGACACACACAGTTAAACCCATCTGTACTTATTTTGTTTCTTTACTGTTTTATATTCACGTTTTTTGTAATGTCTCTAAAACCTACATATATTTACATACTTTGACTGTTACCTTCAGTCACCCAATTCAGTCCTTGCCACGACGTCTCGCAGGTGCAATAATAGTGGTTAATAGTGGTTATTCCCACTATCATGTTGTCTTAGAGCTAGAGTTTCAGTTCTCAGGAATAAAGTGAGGTTGAAAAAAGCGTAAAAAAAACAACCGTTTTTGTCTCACAAAGCTACGCAATGGTTAAAAGCTGACTTGGTGGAGCAACTGTCTAAGTTTTATGGTCCATCTACTGGACCCACCCAGAGAGAGGAAGACCATTTGTGCTCTCTCTGGGCTCCCGTAGCTGATGGCAGGCTGCATGAACGGGATTTGAACCAGAGATCTTCCGATCATAGTGGCAGCGCTAAGCCTGCTGGACGACTCAGAGCCCAAAATCATGGATATTTTAGTAAAATCAACTTTAAAATGCTAATTTATATTAGATA
Source organism: Astyanax mexicanus (assembly GCF_023375975.1). NCBI lineage: Eukaryota > Metazoa > Chordata > Actinopteri > Characiformes > Acestrorhamphidae > Astyanax > Astyanax mexicanus. The sequence goes on from NC_064428.1 coordinate 35,828,487, forward strand.
CTCAAACTACTGCTTTTTTATAGCTAAGTGGAGGATGTGTTACACACATGCTGTAAAGGCAGGTAAAGGGGGTTCGGTTCAGACCTTGACGATACGCTGGTGCATGCGTGCTTTGCGGTCGTCTCCTTTGCTTTTGGCCGTTTCTGCTGCACTCTTGTATTTGTCCATGCGCTGCTGCAGGGCCTCAGCTAGGTTACGTGGAGCAGGAACTGCTACAGAACACACACACACACACACACACACACACACACAAACACACACAAAGTGAGTGTATTCTAATCTGCATTCAACCTCTGTTCTGTTTTATATAATATGAGTAAAGTGTTCAACTAGCAAACACTATATTGACAGGAGAAATAGATTTAAACACATTCCGACTTACGAGCATCTGAAGCGGGAGCACTACTGGGTGCAGGAGCAGCGGCTGGTTTAATGGATGAAGACTGAGAAGGAGGAGGAGCTGATTTCTGAACTGTAACAGCACCTGAGAAAGACCAAAGAACAGAGAGGAATTAATGAGATACAGTAAAGCTGAATCATTTTAAACTGGGAGGGTGTGATGCGGTCTCCTTTTAGAGCGAATGAATCCGATTCCAGGTTATGTTCAGTCAGAGAGAGAGAAAGAGAGAAAGAGAGACAAAGAGAAAGTGCTCAGTCTGAAACCTCACTCTTTCGTTTCTTTGGTTTTACTATGAGTGAATGATCTACTGAGCTCTGAGTTTCCTCTTCTGAAGTCTCCATTGCTCCACCAGCCGCTCGCATTCAGTAAAACTGACACTTTAAATAAAATAAATAAATAAAATAAATATTATAAGATTTTATATATTTCTTTATATTTTCTGACAGTTCTGTGCTGCTCTCTGCACTGTTGTAATATTGCAAACGTCCCCTCTGTGGGATTAACAAGGTATTGCTTTATCTCATCTTATCAAGGTAACGTAAAGCATCTGTTTTGTGTAATGTTACAGACTGACCTGGAGGGGGCGGCAGTGAGCTAGTGTCTATTGGCTCTCCTCTGTCGACTGCTTCTACCACCGAGTCCAGTTTCTGAAAGAGAGAGAGAAAGAGATATACGGAATAGGCAACACAGAGAGTCTTCCACTGTGAGTCGTTAATCTGTTCACATGGACAATTCTAGCTAGACGCTGCTGGTCACGATCATTACCACCCACTGCACTGCACTGCACTGCACTGTTCACTGTGGATGGTAATGCCTTCTATGACGTAATACTAGTACACACTTGGTACACTGTGGATGGAGGAATCTGCAACTGCCCCCACTGTCAGACATCACTCTCACTCCCACTCCTACAATTCACACTGCCTTGCCATGAGCACGTTGGTCAGTGTTTAGCCTCACTCACAAGATAACATCTCACAATTTAAGGTGTGTGCATTCCCAAGCCATCCCCTGAGGCATGTGTGTCAAACTCAAGGCCCACGGGCCAAATGTGGAAAGGTCTTAGTGTCTAAAAATTAATAGGTCAGAAGCGTGCTTTAACCAAAAAACTACATTTCCCACAATGCATGTCAATTAAGAAAAAGTAATTTTGCTGTTGCAGTAAAAAAAAATTGTGAAATGCTACATCTGTCACACATGTTCTTATCAGCTCACAATTTTTGATTTTATAATAATTAAGCCTCTTTTCAGTTTGTCAAATGTTTTAATAAAATTTAATATTAAACTTGTGTTTGATGTTATTGTTTATTTACTTGAATAGCATTACGTCATCAAGATGGAGCTGAGCATGGCTGCCGTGTTGCGAGCTCCCACTTACTTTTGCTATTTTTCTTTGTTTTTGTGTTTGTTTGTCACACTTTTTGCACTAAACGTTACTGGCATCATCAAATATGACCAACAAACTTCTTGTAAATATTATTCTCTGCACATTGGTGGGAATCTGCACCCAAGTTTTTCATTTTAATTGAATAAGTACTACATTCAGAGTTATTTAACATTAAGGAGCAGTTCCATTCAGTTTATATTATATTTTGTTACATTTATAACTTAATTCTGACCCTTTAAGGACAGCCATTATGCCGTTGTGGCCCTCTGTGAAAATGAGTTTGACACCCCAACTTACATCCTGCAGTCCCATGACTTCTGGCATTTCAGTGTATAACAGTGTGTTTATAAGGTAGTGAGTGTGTGGATACCTTGGCGATGAGGTAGTGCTGTTTGGCCAGTTCTGTGTCTCCACTCTGTTTGGCCTGAATAGCAGCCAGTTTATACTCCCTCTGTCTGCTCAATACACTCGCCTTTAGCTCTGAACACACACACACACACAAACACACACACTATATGGTTACCATACATTATTTGTAAATCACTTAAAACTCGAAATATTTGAAAGAAAATGGCAAGAAACACTTATAACTCCTCCCCTCCCTGGCAATGCTATGCATCAAAAAGTGCTGCTGTATACAGTGCAGGGAGGGACTGTGGGAGAGAGCCAGCAAGGAGCCATCAATCGATAGGTTTTAATTCATTTTTACGCTCTACTCGCATCAATTAAACAAAATATTTAGCATTATAAGCATTTAGCATCACATCTAATCATGTTAGGTATGAGTTTGTCTTCTCTTTACACATTGACTGATTGATTTCCAGCTGAAAGATTACGAGCTGTACAGGACTAGGATAGTAACGTTAGCTGAGCTTGTTTTTTTTTAATCAAAAGTCTGATTGCTTTTTCTATGTGCAAACATCACTCACAAGTGATCTGAGAAGCACTGCTGAGGTAAATTTATGACTAAAGTAAAACTGATCAGGTAGGTAAATATGAGACTGAAAAAGCACAACTAAAGTAAACTTATAATTAGAATAGCAGAGCTCAGGTAAATATATTGTGCTATGTGTTTAAATTGTAGTTATATAACATGTAAAGGATAAACATATGCTTACATAATGCTGCTTTGATAGCAATATAACAAGTTGCTAACATTTAGTGTGTGTGTGTTTGTGTGTGTGTACCTGAATGCTGAGCATTAGGTTGGCTGGGGGTTAGCGGTGATATTGCAGGTGTATCTGGCGTTTTAGCCACTGGCTTCTGATTGGGCGGCTGTAGGAGCTGAGGCTTAGGCGGGGCTACAGGTTTCGCCTCCTGTAAAGGCTTCTCATTGGTTCGCTGTGGTGGAGTGTACGCCGGGGCTGGCTCTTCCCTTTCTCTGACTGGTTCAGATTGCTGTGCAGGGGTGGGCTTGCCTCCAGTGGCTACAGGGGGCGGGATTTCCTCCTCGTTGATAGGTTTACCTTTTTTCACAGAGGTCAGCATTGTCTGTAGTGTCTAAAAACAAAAAGGACAGAAAAATAGTGCTTTCTGAACCACTCGGACATGCTAATGTGGCTTATTTTCAGAGAAATCGCACAGTTCAGGCTAATATTCAGTCACTGGCATTGCTAATATTACTAATATTACTAACTTTTTAACGATAATAATGATAACTAGATTGCAGTTCCTACAGAAACTGCGAGTGTGATTGCAGTGCTGGCTGGTATCTGCTATGGTGTTGCTAGGTGGTTGCTAAGGTGTTGCTAGGTGGTTGCTAAGGTGTTGCTATGGTATCCGGGGTGGTTGCTAAGGTTTTGCTAGGTGGTTGCTAGGCGGTTGCTAAGGTGTTGCTATGGTATCCGGGGTGGTTGCTAAGGTGTTGCTAGGTGGTTGCTAGGTGGTTGCTAAGGTGTTGCTAGGCGGTTGCTAAGGTGTTGCTATGGTATTTGGGGTGGTTGCTAAGGTGTTGCTAGGTGGTTGCTAGGTGGTTGCTAAGGTGTTGCTAGGCGGTTGCTAAGGTGTTGCTATGGTATCCGGGGTGGTTGCTAAGGTGTTGCTAGGTGGTTGCTAGGTGGTTGCTAGGGTGTTGCTAGGCGGTTGCTAAGGTGTTGCTATGGTATCCGGGGTGGTTGCTAAGGTGTTGCTAGGTGGTTGCTAGGGTGTTGCTAGGCGGTTGCTAAGGTGTTGCTATGGTATCCGGGGTGGTTGCTAAGGTGTTGCTAGGTGGTTGCTAGGTGGTTGCTAAGGTGTTGCTAGGCGGTTGCTAAGGTGTTGCTATGGTATCCGGGGTGGTTGCTAAGGTGTTGCTAGGTGGTTGCTAGGTGGTTGCTAAGGTGTTGCTAGGCGGTTGCTAAGGTGTTGCTAGGGTATCCGGGGTGGTTGCTAAGGTGTTGCTAGGTGGATGCTAGGGTGTGGCTAGGCGGTTGCTAAGGTGTTGCTATGGTATCCGGGGTGGTTGCTAAGGTGTTGCTAGGTGGTTGCTAGGTGGTTGCTAGGTGGTTGCTAGGCGGTTGCTAAGGTATCCAGGGTGGTTGCTATGGTGTTGCTAAGTGGTTGGTAGGTCACTCCTAAGCTGTTGCTAGGCGGTTGCTAAGGTGTTGCTATGGTATCCGGGGTGGTTGCTAAGGTGTTGCTAGGTGGTTGCTAGGTGGTTGCTAAGGTGTTGCTAGGCGGTTGCTAAGGTGTTGCTATGGTATCCGGGGTGGTTGCTAAGGTGTTGCTAGGTGGTTGCTAGGGTGTTGCTAGGGTGTTGCTATGGTATCCGGGGTGGTTGCTAAGGTGTTGCTAGGTGGTTGCTAGGTGGTTGCTAGGGTGTTGCTAGGCGGTTGCTAAGGTGTTGCTATGGTATCCGGGGTGGTTGCTAAGGTGTTGCTATTTGGTTGCTAGGCGGTTGCTAGGGTGTTGCTAGGCGGTTGCTAAGGTGTTGCTATGGTATTTTGGGTGGTTGCTAAGGTGTTGCTAGGTGGTTGCTAGGTGGTTGCTAGGGTGTTGCTAGGCGGTTGCTAGGGTGTTGCTATGGTATCCGGGGTGGTTGCTAAGGTGTTGCTAGGTGGTTGCTAGGGTGTTGCTAGGGTGTTGCTATGGTATCCGGGGTGGTTGCTAAGGTGTTGCTAGGTGGTTGCTAGGTGGTTGCTAGGGTGTTGCTAGGCGGTTGCTAAGGTGTTGCTATGGTATCCGGGGTGGTTGCTAAGGTGTTGCTAGTTGGTTGCTAGGCGGTTGCTAGGGTGTTGCTAGGCGGTTGCTAAGGTGTTGCTATGGTATCCGGGGTGGTTGCTAAGGTGTTGCTAGGTGGTTGCTAGGTGGTTGCTAGGGTGTTGCTAGGCGGTTGCTAAGGTGTTGCTATGGTATCCGCGGTGGTTGCTAAGGTGTTGCTAGGTGGTTGCTAGGTGGTTGCTAAGGTGTTGCTAGGCGGTTGCTAAGGTGTTGCTATGGTATCCGGGGTGGTTGCTAAGGTGTTGCTAGGTGGTTGCTAGGGTGTTGCTAGGGTGTTGCTATGGTATCCGGGGTGGTTGCTAAGGTGTTGCTAGGTGGTTGCTAGGTGGTTGCTAGGGTGTTGCTAGGCGGTTGCTAAGGTGTTGCTATGGTATCCGGGGTGGTTGCTAAGGTGTTGCTATTTGGTTGCTAGGCGGTTGCTAGGGTGTTGCTAGGCGGTTGCTAAGGTGTTGCTATGGTATCCGGGGTGGTTGCTAAGGTGTTGCTAGGTGGTTGCTAGGTGGTTGCTAAGGTGTTGCTAGGCGGTTGCTAAGGTGTTGCTATGGTATCCGGGGTGGTTGCTAAGGTGTTGCTAGGTGGTTGCTAGGTGGTTGCTAGGTGATGTATATGCATAAATTAGATTAAATGGTGTTTGCACGTTGCTACGCAACGTGCAAATACATCAATCAGCTATGCACGCTAGGTTGCTCTGGCCGTTCGGGGGTGTCCAAACTTTTGACCCGTGGCTCCATTACACACAGTACTGGGGGGCCGGGGTGTCCAAACTTTTGACCCATGGCTCCATTACACACAGTACTGGGGGGGGCCGGGGTGTCCAAACTTTTGACCTAATGCTGTTTTATCCCATAGCTGCTCCATACACTCACAGTACTGGAGTTCTAGCTACCTGTCCTTCGATCTAGCTGCCGTCCTCCGATTGGCCCCATTCATTCCTATGGGGCCACTTCGTACGACATTCGTACGAAATCCGTACGTCGTAACTTTTCGTAACGCATATTTTCGGAAAGAGCTCAATAAGTTCTACAGGTCCTCAATTGGTTTCATCTTCGTATTTCAAAAATTGCGACGTCCACGGGCGTGCAAAGTTCTGCCCATTCATTTTCAATGGTCAAAAAAACGCGTACTTACGAAGTTTTTACGAAAAACGTAAGTCCGATCGGAAAGCTGTATACAAGCCCACCATTCCCGATAAGGACGCACGTTTTCTCTTTTGGACGAAGTCGATATTTCGAAAACTGCGGCACTAGTTAACCGGACAAAAAACAGGTGGAATAATAATAATAATAATAAGAAGAAGAAGAAGAAGAAGAATAAGACTTAAGAAGAACAATACTGTGATTGCATTACTGCAATCACACTAATAAACCTTTGCTCATTAGTTTCTCATGCTCTAAACTCCATAACCATAAATGTTGGGTGTCTGAATGTTCAGCTTTCTACTGGAGATACGTACTGGGGGTAAGTGCGGTTAAAAAGTATTAGAAGCTTGTGTACACCAGTTAGCATGATGCTGATTGCATGTTTAAACAATTACACTGTAGGTACTCTTCACTTTGGCCCAATCCCATTTCACTCCTTGGCCCTACCACTCACTTCAAACTGAGGGGTATGAGAATCACTGGTAAGTAAAAAATAAAAAGTATTTTCCTTGATGAAAGTGATGATTAGCATTATTAATGTGTGTTTAATGTGTAGTTTTAATGTTTCATGGCTAAATTATTTATAACAAGCATAATGAAGATCGCTAGTAGCTAGCTAACTTTCCCATAACACCTTAAATGGTGCAATTGAGAGCAGGAGCTGCAGCATTTAAGGCGGAACAGATAAATAAAATAATATAGCTGACTAATCAAAGCTAATTTCAGCTCCCCATCACAGAGGAATTAAGGAATGAACAGTAATAATTCATTTCTGCACCATCTCCACCATTTCTGAACATGATTAAGCCCTAAAGTTAACCAGTTACCAGCACCAGCTAGGTTGCTGAATTTTACTTTTCCCACTTTGTGTTGGAATTGTGTTGTATTGTCTGTCTGCACTTTTGTACTGTTGCACTATTGTTCTGTCTACACTGTGTTTATGTGCACCATGGTCCTTGGAGGAACGTTGTTTCGTTTCACTGTGTACTCTGTATATAGCTGAAATGACAATAAAAACCACTTTGACTTTGACTTTGACTTTGAAACATGGGCAAATATGGTAAAAACATTCCCACTGCAGACTTTAAACTTTTAACTGCTGCAGCCTTGGAATATAGTCTTTTCTACGGGTATCTAGTACACTATATAGAGCACTCTATAGAGAACACAGCGGTGAAAACAAAGGATCGGAAACTAGATCAGGCATAAACAGCCAATACTTGATCCATGAAAACATACAACAGGGATCAGATCAGGACTTTGTCACTCTTTAGTTCAGTGTTTCTCAGTGTTTGGGTACTAAAGGCACGCATGCTGTCATGCATATTTTAAAGGGGTTTCCCACTTTAACTCACCCAGTGACAAGCCTACTGAAAGGGCTTGTTAATTAACAGATTAATTAGTTCAATCAGTGTCTTGAGAAAAGGGGAGTAATTAAAATCCAGAGCACCAGGACTGAGAAACACTGCATTAGTACAGCAGCTACTATAACCACAGCAAGCAGAGATGGAGGGCATAGCTGAAATAATCTTGACAAGTCGTTGACTAATCGAACAATCGGAAAAATAATCGTCAGATTATTCGACTAGCAAAATAATCATTAGTTGCTGTCCTAATTTGCCTATTTAAGAGTATTTTTTTTTTCGTCTTAAGTTACACAGATGCTGTGAAATAGCGAATTGTAGATAATTGCCATGCGATATATATCGAGTAGGGGTGGCCGATATTGCTCTAAAATAATATCACGATATTTCTGGGTATTTTTGCGATAACGATAAACTTGGCGATATAGGAAAACAAAAATAATTTATTAATTTCAGGAATATAGTATAATAGTATAACAGTATTGTATAAAAGGTCCTGAATCACCCCATCATTTGATGAGTCTTCTGATTGGTCCAGTAATTAAGCCCTTCAGCCAATCAGGGCGTTGGCTGAAAGTAGGTCATGCAACAATGTGCAGTGGAGAAAGGAACTAGGCAGACATGTTCCTCCATTCCTCCTAAGAAGCCTTACAGTTCCTGAGTTGTTTGAGTGTGGACTTTGGTGATTTGCAGTTTGAGTCTGTGACACAAAGTAAGCTGGACTTTTTCCTTTATCAGCTACTAGTTTAATTCCTGTTAGTTAGTTAGCTACTATTTTTACAGCTCATAGGATTAAAGTTAAGTAGTATATTTGTATAGTTACCTGCATATATGTGTATGTTTAATGTTATTCCTTAATATTTGTGATACTGTGTTGCATACTGAATTATTTATGGTGTAGTTGAGCTGGTTAACAGTGTTGTATGTGGAAATTTCCGGAGTCAGTTAAATTGCAGAGTCATTGCCTTTATCTTCTTTGCCCATAAGGTGGTGCTAACTCCCTATTATTTTGTTTAGAGCATGCAGTGTATAGGAATGCTATGCAGTGAAATTATAGTGTTTGTTCTACTTGTACAATTGTGTTGTAATTGCTCTTATTGTAATATATAATATATATTGTTATGTATTTTCTCTGTTATTGCAGACTCAAAGTAATACTACTGCTAATTGCCAAATCCATAAAGCCACCTAAACCATCCTATGCCTCTCTGTCTTCTATGTCCTGACCGACATACGGGAGTGTTTGCTGCTTATCCAAAACGTACTAGCCCTCCTAGTGAGATCTCCCTCACAAGTATAATCATAATGTGGCAAAATAAATAATATAGCATAAAATAATATAATGCAGCAAATAATATTGCAGAATATTAGTGCATGCATATCGCCGCTGTCCAATGAAAAACACTTATCTCCAAAACAGAAAAAACCTTGTAAACTTTCAGTGGAAGTCAATGTAAAAAGAGTTTATTTCAGATCATTTTGAAGAGTTTCTATTGGTCTATGCATTAAGAAATTTTGGCACAGTGTAAGGGACAGTTTGTCTGTTCAAATTATAATTAGTAGTAAACAAAAAAATTAACAAAAATGGAGATAAGTGTTTTTCATAGGACAGCGACGATATAAACTGCTAACTAAAACAATTATACAATAAATACACTTAAAACTTCACAGTAAATAATAGACTACTTTTAAGACAGAACAGCCCTATTATCACGATATGGATTTTTAACATCATGATATTTCTGTGTCACGATATATTGTATACGATATAATATTGCCCATCCCCAATATCAATTATCACAGAATCAGTGATCAGTATCATGATCTCATGCAGACCTGGCTGCCAACCTTGAGAGAACTTTCTGAAGTACAAACCCCCATCAACTATCTCTAAATAAATTCCCTCTGGTCTACCTTCAGGCCTCGATCGTATCGGCGAGCCTTGCTGGTCTCTCCTGCTGCGTTGGCGTTGGTTATGGCAGTCTGGTACATTTCAATGCGCTCCTGTAGCTGGGACTCCAGCCCTCCCGCCCCACTCGGGGTAGTTGGGGTGGATTTAGATGGCAGGTTAGAGCGCTGGGCAGGTGTGGGAGCAGGCACTGGTTTAGCGACTGGTTCATCATCGTCCTCCAACACCTCATTCAGCTCGGCCTGAATTACACAGAAACAATAAAAAAGAACAAGTTAAATACAAGTTTCCACAATACCACAATCTAACATAATTAAATTATTAATTCATAATGACAGTATAAAGCCCACGAACAACAAACCAGTCACTCAGATCATCCATGAAGCCCAAATCTGAAGCCATGTCTACATGTGGAGCATCTTGTAGATTCCCATCCACACTAAAGCAGCAGCAGGTCAGAGCTCTGAAAACAGAGCTCCCAGTGTTTTCATGTGGGCGGATTGAACACTGTACACTTCTGAAAAGCGCTGACATCACAGTGTCAGTTTATGCTCAGTCAGTGATGTTTTGCTCTGCTGGCACAGCTGATGACCCGCTTGTTTCTGTGTGGTCAGCAGAATTGGGTTTTTAATTGCATGATTATCTAATTTATCTTTAGTTTAACAATACAGTATCAGTCTAGATAAACTACAGTACCAGCCAAGAGGATGGACACAACTTCTTATCCAGTTTTCTTCTTTTTCCATAGTAAATGAATGGTGAAGTGATCTATCAGACTATGAAGGAACACATAAGGAATCATGTAGTAACTTAAAAGTGTTAAAAAAAATACTCTGTAAAGAAGCATTTAGATGCTCTTATCTGGGGAGCTGTTAACTTTTAGCAGTTGCTGAGGCTGGTAACTCTGATGAACTTATGCTGTACAACTGATGAGAGCCAGTTCCATCATGAAGTTTTTAATGGTCTTTGAGACCATTCATAAAAATGTCTTAAAGTATTTTTTTTCTTTATTTAATTGAGTAGCTCTTGCTTCTTATAACACAGATTATAACTTTATTTAAATATTCACTGTATACCTGTAACTCTACCTCTTCACTACTTTACTTTAACTGATGCTCTCAAACACTTTATTAAGAGACAAGAAATTCAAGTAATTAACTCTTGATGAGTTCAACACAGCTGTTAACTGAAAGCCTGAATTCCAGGTGACTACCTCATAAAGCTGACTTTATGGGCAGCTTTACAGCAAAGATGTGCAAAACTGTTTAATCTAAGCAAGAGGTGCTACTTTGAAGAATTTTAAATATAAAGCATATTCTGGTTTGTGTAACACTTTGATCATATTTACTAAATAATTCAATATGATTGTCTTTATAGTCTTTATTATATAGTTTGAATGAGTTTAGTATTAATTTGCAATGCAGAAATGCAAAGAAAAAATGAAAAAGCACAGAATTAAAAGTTGATACTGATACTGTATATGTCCAAAGATTTTGTAGAAAACCCCTTCTAACAAACCCATAAAGCCTCCAGCACTGGACCAGTGGAACTGGGTTCTCTGGAATCCTGGTGCTCCATCCAATACTTATAAGATGAGTTGGGGAGTTTATATACATTTATAGCTGCCCCAATACTTTTTTTCTGTATACTCTTTTTTTAACATGAGAAGAGATCCAATGTTTTCCACATTACCAGAAGATCAGAATCGTCCTCCAGATCACCATCCTCATCATCTTCATCGTCCAGGTCCTTCATACACAGAGCAGCCATGCGCTCAATGTCCCCCATTGGGACTGGAGCTATTGAGAGAGAGAGAGAGAGAGAGAGAGAGAGAGAGAGAGAGAGAGAGAGAGAGAAAGAGAGAGAGAAAGAGATGCAGATGTACAAAGAGAGAAGTGAAAAGTGAAGTTATTTTCATCAATAGTTTCATCTCTGCTCTATCACATCTCTCTAACTTTTATCATTAAATGCCCCATACATATATTTACATTATTACATTTTGTTCCTGAAGTTTTTGCAATTTAGCAAAACAAAAATACCCACAATTCATTTTTAAACCACTTTTAACCTTTATATCTTTATTATATTTGTTATTTGTTATAAGATTTATAAGATTTTATAACATCTTATAAGATTTATAAGATGTTATAATGTCTTTTTGATCTCACAGTATGTGTGGCTCTAAATGTAATTTATACATATTCTAAATCTGAAATGTGTATGCTTTATAGGTATTAGAATACTTGTATTAAATTTGTAGTATTAGTAGTAGAAATTTAGGGAAAAAAAGACAATCCTGATTTAACAACACATTTACATCACACACACTATTTTACGACAAAAAGATAAAAAAGATATTTATGGTAATTCGGGTAAAATTGGGTAAAAAAGGACGTTGAAGGACGTTAGCTTTATTCCTAACATACATCTCTACATCACTACTCTAAAGATCTTCTAAAAAACCTGAAGGTAAATGAGGAAATAAAAAAAACAGCTTCACGCTGTCTTTACCTTTTCCATCTTTCTTGCCGGGTGTTCTACCACCTCCAACTCCTCCGCCAATCAAAGCAAGAAGCTCCGCCTCCAACTCCTCATCATTTCCTCCAGAGTCATCCAGCCCACCATCTGGAGAAAGATCTAGAAGCAGTCCCATCTAAAATGAATGAATGGATGGATGGATGATTAAGTGGTAAAAGAAAAAGAAAAACATTGTAAGGAATTAGTATAAAGCTCCTTAAATAAATCCTTTATTTTTTACTTTAATTTTTGCCACCCCACACCCCAGCTCGTTCATCTGTTACCTGTTTGGCCCGGGCTGCTCCTTGGCCTTTCTGTGGAGGGTTCCGACTACGGCTCATTATTGCTGGAGTCTCAAAACTGTAACAAAAAGCAAAAAAATCAGATTATGTTTTAAAACACCAGAAAATAAAACCTAGACAAGCAGAGTGAATAACAAATCATATTAAACTCACAATTACTTGAAAATCTCTTACAGCTCTCTGCTTAAACGCTCAATGCATGAATGAATGAACAGACATGCTCCTAGTTGTCTGGAGAGGTCAACAATCCCAGCTATGCATGTGGGTTCATCCTAGCTGAATAAAGTAGGTAGAGAGTATGGGAGAGGAGCTGAAATTAACTAATATGATAAGAACACAGTCATACTCAAATGATTCATTTTCACTCCTTATGAGCTTTAAAATCATATGATCAAGATTGTTTGGACATTATTTGACAAGACCTTACAATAAGTTTAATACAGTAATGTATTTTATATAATACCATTTATTTTTTATTATTATTATTTATTATTATTTAATCAATGTTATTTTTGTCCTATATTATTTATAGGATTGTTTCACAGACAGGGACTAGACATATGTTTTCCTTTCAATGGGAAAAAATATCTGTAGTCTAAATCTAGTCTTAATCTAGGCAGGGAAACTTATCAATGCAGTTTATATCCAAATACTTAGTTTGTTACTTCTTTCTTCTTTTATGTAACTTTCTATCCCGTTACTGCTGTAATACTGTGAATTCCCTATACAAAACAAGTTCTTTGCATAAAGAGATCTCATCAGCTCTATTCTTGCCAGTTTCAGTCCTTTTCAGAATGAGCCGTTTAAGGTCCCAGTCGCCTTTTATGCAAATAAATTGTAGGTACAGATCCCACCCTCAGACAAAGTCTACTGGCTAATCCTGCCGAGACTGTCAGACGTTCTCAACCAAAATCTAGTGGGGTGGGTGGGTGGGGTGGGGTGGGCTGGGCTGGGTGGGACATCACAATACGAGAGGAATATACAAGCGGCTCATAAATTCAAATAATTTCTGAGACCAAACTCTTACAGTTGATTCACAGAAAGAGGATGGATAAATTTATTTGAGCTTGGAGTGTTTATAGGGGTGGTCAAGACCCAAACGGAAATACAAAAGGACGCAAAAAAGTCAGTTTTATATAATATACCCCCTTCAGGTTTTGATCCTTTTCTGCCATACAATACATATATGTCAGCATGTATCGGTTTTAAATATCTAGACGTCAAAATCGATTTGTGTGTCCATAGTTTCTGCTTAAGCACACCTGCTTTCAACTCACCTACCAGGTTTAGCAAGGATATCACCCTCAGTTCCTCACCTGCAGCTCTGCAGTCCACCTTAAAAGAGACTGTTTATTGGTGTTCCAGCTAAAAGTCATACCTGCAGTATTCATATTCAGCGAGCTTCTCAAAGTGGGTGTGGTTATCTGGGTCTATCTCTGTCAGTATGCCAAGAATCTGATCCTAGATCAGCACTTTTACCTGGTTACAGAAGGTTTAAGAATATGGACACAGGTGTGTTAGAGCAGGACAAAGCCATATCATAAAACTGTAGAGTGCAGGTGGTTTACAGATCTACAAAACCTAACTATTAATAAAAACAGAACCAGAACCTCACCTTTACTGATCCTCTGGTATTTAAAGACACAGTATGATTTAATTCCGATTTAATACAGAAACTAAAGCTTCACCAACAGCAACACTACAGCGTGGCCACTATAATCATCAGCCTTCCCCAGTACAGAAACCCCACAGCTCTGAAATAAACACGCAGATCTGCAGGTCCAGGTTCAGGTCCAGCCTGAGTGAGTGCTAGCTAGCGTTCACTGCTACAGTTAGCATGAAGCTAACGAGCTAAAATGAGCGAATATTTACATTAAACACAGCGAGACACGGCAGAACCCGCTGGATTCTGTGATTGCTTACCTTCAGCATGTGTTTCTGGCCGGTTTAAAGCTGTTAAACTGTGTAATTTCTCCACTTTTCTCCAATGTTTTTCTCCCACTGCTATCCTTAAACCGTGCTGTCACTGCTGCTGCTACCACTTCCTGCTTTTCGCCTCGTTTCCATTGGCAACCAAAGTACTTTACGACAATAGTCGGCTTTAAAGAAAACAGTGCTAAAAAGTAGCGTAGTATTTATTTATTTTATTTATTTTTTTGCTGGTTTGGAAATGAAACTAGTGAATTTGTATAACGTTATATAAAAAATACATAAGATCGTTTTTAATTTATTTGAATATTAACACCAAAAAACGTATAATACTTGTATAAAATATATACTTTAACAGTTTTGGAAAACAAATAATATATTTTCATTTGATTGATTGATTGATTGATTTATAATATTAACATTGAAAAAATAAATGTTTGGTACCTAATGTGAAAGAGGTCTTGCCCCTTTCTTCCTAATTTAAATAAAACAATACTTTTATTTAGTTTAGTTTACAACGAATTAAATAAGAGAGTTTTAACGTATAAAACTATATAATTAAAAAAATAATAATTTCAAAGGGTAGGTTTTGGTGGCTAAAGTGACAAAAGGTGGTTTACAATTTCTTTTGAGCAATTTTAACAAAACAAACAAACAAAAATATTATTATGATTTATTTTGCAACAGTTTTGGAAATTAAATAGAACTTTAAATGTATTCGAATATTAACATAAATAAATAAAAAATAAATGTGTGGTAACTAATAAGTCTTGCCCATTTTTTCTCCAATTTAAATAAATCAATTCTTAGTTGGTTTACAATTTCCCCTTAATAGTTTAAACAAAAATACAAAATAAATATTCATATTATGAAAACAGTATTTTGCAACAGTTTTGAAAATTTATAGAGGTCTTTATAAATTTATTTGAATATTAGCATTGAAAAAAAATCTATGTAAACAATGAAGGTGTAGGTTTGCTTGTGCCTAAAATAAGGTATTTCCTTTTCTGTCCTAAATTTAATTTAATATATTAAAATGTTCCCGTCCTAATATGAACAAAAAAATGCTTATGAAAATAAATAGTGTATTTATTCAGAGTATTTACAGTTACAGAGGATTATATAAGTATATTTTAATGCCTGGTGCCTGATGGGATGTGAAGGTGGTCTTGCCTTAATTTGCTGTTAAATTTGTCCACAGATCTTTGAACTCCTAGAAAAATGTAATTAAGTGTTTATATGGGAACTGTATCTTAAAGTTAAGAAACTGCTGAACTATTAGTCTAGTTTTGTTCTGATTTAGCTCTTAAAATACTAAAGAAGGTAAGTGGAAGTAAAAAAAACGTGCTAGCTATCTACCTACTTAGCTAAGCTAACCTAGGTAGCTTAGCTAATGCTAAGCTAAGCTAGTAGCATGTGCTAGCTTATGAGTTTAAATGCTTATATGATCAGATTTTGTATAATAAAAGAGGTATAAGCTACATTTCTGACTGAAAATGTGAGCTTTAGATTACAATTTTACAAAGATATTAAAACATACATAATTTTTATAGAGTTAAACCCCTAGCTATCCATCTAGCTAGCTAGTTAGCTAGTGGTTAGCTATCTAAATTGAATAAAGTTACACCTTTAAACTGAGGGAACACTTCATTAAATAAAATAAAAAATATATATATTTTTTTATTCATTTCAGCACAAACTGTTCTGAACAGACGGAACAGATTATTAAACTGAGTGAACAGATTGCAATACCAACATAGTTGATATTAGTATTTTTTTCATTAATATGATCAGTATGCTAATAAAACCCAGCTAAGTTTAAAATTTTAAGGATTAAAATTTTTATATTTTTCCTGTGTTTTTAAACGTACATTCGGGTCAGTTTGATCTGTAATATGTTTGACAGCAGGGTCAAGGTGATTGATTGGTAACCCTTTTAGACCTGAATTGAAATGCAAACAAGGTTCAGTAAATAAATAAATAAAATTATAAATAAATAAATGTAAAAAATATTTGTTTAACATTGTTATTTTTAACCTGTATAACTATTATTTAACTTATTGTATGTCACAAATCATCCCTATGGAGTAAAACTAAATACATGATAGAAAAAAAATATTTTGCCTCATTAGCTCGGATGCTGCCGTGTTTTATTTTTTATTTGTTCAATTAAAGGAACAATTTATTAAATAAAAAAACTATGTTTCTAAAGAATATTTTTCTACATTAATACTTCAGTTTCTTCTTATAGTTTGCTTAAATTTTGATTCCCCGTTTTTATCTGTCCTTACAGCTGGTTGGAGCCACAATGAAAAGGAAGGCACAAACTGCAGGTTGGCTAATATTTAGATTTAGACCATTTTCATTAGCTTTATCCAAGGAGTACGTAAACACTAATAATGCTTCCTTTATTAATATTTTATGCACCGTGCACCATAAGTCAACATTTTAAACATAGTCCAATGTGAAAGAGTTGTCTGACATGTTTTATTGTATTGATAGTGTTGTGTAGAGAATACTGTTTATTTTGTCAGAGTTCAAGCCTCCCATGAAGAGATTTGCCAGGATAAGCAGACGGAACAGCAGAGAAAACGCTGGCGAATCTGCCGAAACTGGAGAAATACAGCCAACAGATGCAAAGCAAGTAGGTTTTAGTGCAGACATGTCTCAAGTCTTTAAGAACCGTTCATGCATTCAGTAGGATACTGCATTACCTTTACTCTTTTCTAATGTGTTTCCATTTTCATTTAAGATTTCAGCCACTGTAGCTTCCAGTATTCAGTCTGCAGCACCCTTGGGCAACTCTGAAGAACATCAACCACAATGCAGCCCACAACTTGACTCAGACCTGATTGATTTAAACATCAAACATCCTGAGGATGCAGGAATGGAAGAGGACACTGGTCCTAAACATCAGACACCTCAACTTCGCAAAGGTTCCTTGGACGAGACTGGAGATGACATGCTTGTGAACATAGAAGAGATGTCTGGTGCCATAGCAGTGCCAGCAAAGGCCTGTGAAGAACCAGAACCAGAATGCCCAAAGTCTCCACCAAAGAAAAGATTGAGAAGAAGGATGGGTATGTGTGGCCTAGGAGACAGGAAGAGAAGGCTAGTTAATGATGGACAACAGTGTAGGCAATCTCCCACTGAAACAAAGATGGCGGAAAGTACAGAAGCAACTGGTAAAGAAAGTGGAGATGTACTGAAATGTATTGATGATGGTTCTCCCCTCTTGAAAAATGAAGGAACCACGGAATCAGTGTTTTTAGAACAAAATCACAGCAGCCTACAGCAGATGATGACAGAGGGAGCATCGTCAACTGAGCAGGAAATACAAGATCTACCATCAGAAACTGCTTGGAAAATTGAGGAATCTGACCTTAAAGAATGTAGAACATTCCATGGTATGGATATGGTTTCTAAGGCTTCAAAGATAATTGCTGATTGCCTTGATGATGTAGAAATGCAATATGGCCCCACTGGTCATGATACGGAGGATAGTGGTATGGCTGAAACAGGACTTCCCGAGGAAGAGTACCAAGTTGGGGAAGAAGCAAACTATGGCTGTACTGATCTCGCAGATGAAGATTCCAACAAAGGCTCCAAGGAAACAGATGAACACCTTGTTGAAGTTCCTGAAAAACTGTTTTTTGGCCTGCTTGGTGTTACCAGTGTGACTTCTGGCTCTAGTTCTGTTCCTGGTGTTGTTTCTGATGGTTCCAAAAGTACCCCAGTTGATGTAGCTGAGAAAATGAATTACAGTTCTATTGGTACTAATGATGCTACTGAAGACTCCAAGGTAAAAGCAGAGCAACATCATGCCTCTACTCAAGAAATTCACAAAGACTCCACTGAAACAACTAACAAGGATTCGACTCAAGAAGCTGAAGATGTAAGCCACGGCACTGATACTGTTACTGAAGTTTGTGAAGGTTCAAGAGAACCGATTGAACACCTAGTTAATGAGGCAGTGATCTTTGGGTCTACCAGTGTTACTGCAGTTTGCAAGGGCTCTACAGAACAAATTGAGCACCCAGTTGATGAAGCAGTAATCAATTGCTCCAACAGTGTTAATAAAGTTTGTGGAGGTTCTAAAAATCCAACTGAATATGCAGGTGAAGTTGCTGAAGATGAGAAGAACTATGGTTCTGCAGCAGTTACCAACGACGATTGTGAAAGTTCTGTAGAAGTGAATAAGCTCCCAGTTGCTGATAGGGGGATCTATGGCTCTCCCAGTGATACTGAATTTTGTGAAAGCTCTAGAAAACCAACTGAACTCACAGTTCAAGTGACAGAGGAAGTGACCAATGGTCCTATTTATTATATTAAATTCTGTGAATGTTCAAAAGAATGGACTGAGCACCCAGTTGAACTGAGTGAATTGGAGAGCTATGCTTCTACTGCTGGTACCAATGAAGTTTCTGAAGATTCTAAGGAAACTATTGGGCACCCTCCTCAAATGACTGAAGAAGTGAACTGTGCTTCTACAGCTATTACCAGTGATGTTTCTGAGTGTTCTAGAGAACAGATTGAGAACCCAAATCAGTTGGCTAAAGAGGAGAGCT
The DNA here is from genome assembly GCF_023375975.1 of Astyanax mexicanus. Taxonomy (NCBI): domain Eukaryota; kingdom Metazoa; phylum Chordata; class Actinopteri; order Characiformes; family Acestrorhamphidae; genus Astyanax; species Astyanax mexicanus. The sequence goes on from NC_064428.1 coordinate 35,847,200, forward strand.
GTGGTTCTAATGGTGTTACCAATGAAGTATGTGAAGGATCTACAGAATCAACTGAGCTCCCAATTCAACTGGCTGAAGAAGTGAGCTATAGTTCTACTGTTGTTACCAATGAAGTTTCTGAAGGTTCTACAGAACCAGCTGGACACCCAGTCGAAATGACTGAAGCACTGACCTGTGGCTTCATTTGTTTTACTGAAGGTTCTACAGAAATGAGTAAGCACATGGTTGACGTGGCTGAGAAAAAGAGCTTTAGTGCTGTTGGTCTTGGTCTTGCCAACAAAGCTTGTGAAAGCTCTGATGAACTGAATGGGCACTCAGTCCACATGACCAAAGAAGTGATTTCTACCACCAGTTATGTTTCTGAAGTTTCTTCAAAACAGACAGAGAACCCATTTCATGTGGCTGAGGAAGAGACCTGTGGTTCTAATGTTACCAATGAAGCTTCTGAAGGTTCTAAGGGGCTGATTAATCACTTAGTTCAAGTGGACAAAAAGGAGATTTATGTATCTGCTGCTTTTACCAATAAAGCTTCTGAAGATTACCTTGAACCAGCAGGGTGCACTGTTAAAGTAGGTGAGGAAGAGAGCTATGGTCGTACTGTCATTACCAGTGAAGTTCCTCAAGGTTCTACAGAATGGACTGGGCACCCAGCTCAAGTGGCTGAAAATGAGAGCTGTGGTTCTAGTGCTATTCCAAAAGAAGCTTCTGAAGGTTCTAGAGAATCGACTGAGAATTTGGTTCAAGTGGATGTAGATGAGAGCTGTGGTTCTAACACTGTTACCAAAGAAGCTTCTGAAAGTTCTAGAGAATCAGCTGAGCATGCTGTCCAATTGGCTGAAGATGAGAGCTATGGATCTAACACTGTTCCCAAAGAAGCTTCTGAAGGTTCTAAAAAATGGACAGGGCATCCACCTCAAATGGCTAAAGAGAAGAGCAATGGTTCTACTGCTATTACTAATGAAGTTTCTAGAAGATTTAGAGAATCGACCAAGCACTCCATCAAATTCGCTGAATATGAGAGCTGTGGTTCTAACACTCTTCCCAAAGAAGCTACTGAGGGTTCTAGAGAATCGATTGAGCATTCGGTCCAAGTGGATGTAGATGAGAGCTGTGGTTCTAATACTGTTCCCAAAGAAGCTTCTGAAGGTTCTACAGAATGGACTGGGCACCCAGCTCTAGTGGCTGAAGATGAGAACTATGGTTCTACTGCTGTTGCCAACAAAGCTTTTGTAGGTTCTCTTGAATTGACTGGGCACCCAGCTCAAGGGGTTGAAGATGAGAGCTATGGTTGTATTGCTATTACTGATGAAGTTTCTAGAAGATTTAGAGAATCGACTAAGCACTCCATTAAATTGGCTAAAGATGAGATTGGTGATTCTAACACTGTTCTCAAAGAAACTTCTGAAGGTTCAAAAGAATTAACGCAGCACTCTGTCCAAGTGGTTAAAGATGAGATCTGTGGTTCTAACACTGTTCCCAAAGAAGCTTCTGAGGGTTTTAAAGAACTAACTGATCAATCTGTCCTGTTGGCTAAAGAGGATAGCTATGGTTCTACAGCTATTGCCAGCAAAGCTTTTGTAGGTTCTCTTGAACTGATTGGGCACCCATCTCAAGTGACTGAAGAAGAGAGCTATGGTTCTACTGCTATTGCTAATAAGGTGCATGAAGATTCTTATAAAGTCAGTATGGAGGTCCAAGAAGCTTTAACAGCTTTGGAAGACAGTGACATGGAGCTAGACAGAAACCCAAGAAGACTTCAGCTAAACATTCAGACTAACTTGGAAGTTGGAATGTGCATGGAGCACTCAGACTATGGGCTGACTGCCTCCACTGAGGCAGCGTTTTCAGAACTATGTGAGACAGGAAGTCAATTTGAACACATGGAGTTAACTCAGATGTCCAATACAGCTGCAGAAGTGAGATCTACAGACCCTGATGGAAAACGAAGCAGCAGCACAGAGGGGCTGATGGGGCACAAAGCACCACCTACTGACCAAGAGGAGTTAACGAATGTGAGTGTAGTAGGAAAATTTGAGCTAATTTTAGGGGGAATTCTGCATAATTCATCAGTTTTTTTGTTTTTTTTTATTGTACAATATATTCCTGTACTCCATTACACATAGGCGTGGGCTAGTTCTGCACAACACTGAAAAAAATATGTTGCTATATTGAAAATACAGATTTTTTTTACCAGCTTTTAACAGAAATCAACAGACATCAGTGATCCATCATCAATGTGCGATGATTTAGACATACAGTTGGTGTATAAGTTTCTATTATTTCCACTTAATACTAAATAAGAACATTGCATTATGCTGCCTTCCATTTAATAACTTTGTTGAGACTTTGGAGCTCTTTGTTTTGACCATTCTTTACCAGTGTTTTATGGCAAATCCAACAAAAATATGTGCCAATTTTTATGTTCCAGGTTGGCACTGTTAACGATACCAGTTGATAAAGTATTTTGCACATCCATTTAGTATATAAACATCTCCACAGATAGAAGTTTGTACAATTGAGACACTAATAGATAGAAGTAATAATAATCTGTATAATACTACTACTGTGTCAACTACTGTTGATATGTAGGGCAGCCATCTTGGATTTTGAACTTTCTATATAGAAAATCCTATTTTTGGGGGCATTTCAATTGGATTTTTTAAAATGGAGCATTATGCAAAACTTTTTCTTTCACTAGTATGATATATTAGTGCTGTTAAACATGGTGTTGGGTGTTACTAGTCATTCATTCACTCTGCTCTGGTTGCTTGTATTCTTTCAGGACCTTCCGGTGACCTCTGCTATTGCCAAGCTGCAACCAATCTGCAACCGTAACCTGAATCTGGCTTTTACTGAGTTTTCTCAGGACCACAACAATATTCCCTCGTCTCTTTGCTCTGTGACAGACTCCCAGCTCAACAGCATCACGTTAGGGTGAGGAAGTGTCTATAACTGTGGGATATGTGGGTGGAGTCTCCTGCATTAAATGTGTCACAATCATTACTTCTATGAAGCATTCACGATAAACACGTCACACTGTGTATCGGTTCTGTGAGAGCATTCTGCCCAGTGTTTAGCCTTACTCACAAGATAACACCTCACAACTTTTACAGCATTCATGATTCATTTTCATACTGTTGCCCCATGACATGTCAGCGTATTTTTTCAATTTCTCAGGTTCCTTTGACTATTTGTGGAAGACATAAATGTTAATCTAATTAGCGTGTCTTAACTTTTTGCTTGAAATAACTACAGGGGTTGGACAACGAAACTGAAACACCTGGTTTTAGAGCACAATAATTGATTGTGGTGACGGACAGTTCTGGTGGAATCAGGAGAGTTGAGGTGCACATTGAATTCTGTCGTGATTTAATCAGCCGTGGTTTTATGTTTTTTGGATGCAATCCGGGTTAGCACCCGAACATCCCTTTCAGACAGCTTCCTCTTACAGCGTCCACAGTTAATCCTGTTGGATGTGGTCGGTCCTTCTTGGTGGTATGCTGACATTACCCTGGATACCGTGGCTCTTGATGCATCACAAAGACTTGCTGTCTTGGTCACAGATGCTCCAGCAAGACGTGCACCAACAATTTGTCCTCTTTTGAACTCTGGTATGTCTCCCATAATGTTGTGTGCATTGCAATAGTTAGAGCAGAACTGTGCTCTTACTCTGCTAATTGAACCTTCACACTCTGCTCTTACTGGTGCAATAATGTGCAATTAATGAAGATTGAACACCAGGCTGCTCCAATTTAGCCATGAAACCCAAAATCCCACACTAAAATGACAGGTGTTTCAGTTTCATTGTCCAACCCCTGTGGTAACATCTGTCCACTTGCTGCGTACAGGTATAAAAAAAAAGACAGCATGTACTTTTTAAATTATTTGACTCTATCTTAGCATGGAGCTGGAAGACCAAACAACTCTGGAAGGCTTTGTCCACCAGGAAGATGCCACAGAGTTGGTCTGTGGCCTCATCAAAGAGCTCTCATCACTAAAGTAAGAATAACCACTGAAAAACATCAGTTAAAATGAATATTGACTATTGTCTAAATAGCATAAATATGTATTTGTTTTATTTTGAAAATATCTACTTATTATACATGTGTTCTGTAGTGTTATCCACTGTCTTAATCAGTTTTAATCCTCAATATTTGTCTCAATACTGTAGTCCACATATTTAATGTTAATTCTAGATATTATTTAAGAAGTTTTATCCAGTAAAACTTGACAATGTATTCATTTAGTTAATTATAATGCATTTAATACATATAATTGTACTCTCTCTCTCTGCTCCTCTTACACAACCTCCTCAGCTGCATAGTAATGGCCGCCCACAAGGAGATGGAAGTACTGCGTCGAGGAAACAGGCCTCCAAAAGCTCCCATTCGCCGCAGCTTCAGCCTTCGCAATTCTGAGATCTAACCATCACACCAGAGCACTTTGAAGGTGGCTAGAAGCATTCTGGGTAATGTAGGGTCTCAGATACATGTAATAGACTCTTTGACGATACACTAACACTGACAGGTACCAAACGAATCAGTTCAGTTCAGAAGAGATTTTATCAGTTAGGACTGAGCTTTTACCACAAAAGCAGTACTTTGCCATCTTAACATTGGGTTTGTTTGCATGTCTGTGTTTTAGATGTTCACTTACATTTAATTTTATGACTCCAGCCATAATTCAATTTCCTTTAAGTGAAACAGATTCCCCTCAGATTCCATTTAAGGGTTAATCTACAGTTACAGTAGATACAGAATCACCAGCACTGTAATCTGTTGTACCCATACTTATTCTTACTATTCTTTTTCTTCTTCTATTGTTTAATGGGTGATGATAGAAAACATCCTGTAATTTTTTCTGAAAGTCTGGAACATCTAAAAAATATTTTTTTTACAGTTGATCTGGACAAAGATCACCGCTCATTTTAAGAATAGTTAAAAGTGAAAGCACCCTTATATACAGTTTGATAAGTATGCTAGGAAAGATTTTTTTACTATATTTGGTTAATTCTCTATTAACTCATATTTCTTAAGATGTGTAATATACCTGGTGTTTAAAACCAAAAACTGATTAATGCAAATTCCTTACATTCTAATAACCATCCATAGGTTTACTTAGACTTTATGCTCTATGTAGACATGTTCTATCATTCATTCATTAATTCATTCAGTCCACCTTAAATCCTTTGTTTTAACTGTCAGAGATCAGTTCTGTCCTACTGTTTTTGGTCCATCTCTACTTATAACTTTTGATTTCTTTTAAGGTGGACCTTTTCTATATCGTCAAAGACAATAAATGTTGATAGATGCAGAATAAAGACAGTAATCCACAACCACTCTTTTCTTCACACCACATTTTTTTTATTTTAAAATGTGAAAAACAAGGACACACATCTTGTAAAAAAAGACAAGTAACAAAACACTTTGGTTTTTAAGTTTTAAGTAGTTAGAAGTAGAAATATTCTTTAACATATTAAGATTTCAAAATATTTATCCATTCAAACAAGTCATGCTAAACGCCTTCAAAGTGAGCAGAAGCATGCAGTGCTCTTTTGATACGTCTCCAAAACACACACAATTATTTTAAAAGAAGGCAACATTGTTGTAATTATTATCAATGCAAGAATTGTAATAATTAAATCCAATGCAGTCTAAAAAACAACATTTAAAAAGATAAATCCAATGGTTAACGAGGTTAAAAGTTAAATCCTGTCCTGATATGTTGAGTACTATGTTACTGGTTTCCATTATTTTGACCAAAACAAGAATAAAAATGAATGCAGGTCAAGGCCAGATTTGCACCTGTGAATACAAGTTTGTTGTCAAAGAGCTTCAGTTGAGGTGAATTAAAGGAAATAAAACAAACAAACAAGTGAAAAAGGACAATCTTCAATCTGACACACTGAAAAAATCAATCAAACACCACACCACAAATGTGCACACGTTAATAAATACAACAGAAGACACGCCAATATCACGCCAATAGAAGTCTCCAAAGCAAACTAATATAGGACAAGCATTTCTGGGGCTCCATCTGCCCATATGACTTTTACTGCCTTTTACCCCAATAAACAATTAAACATGTAAAACAACACAAATATAAAAGAGCATCACTTTTAAATCTAGAATTAAGTTTAAAGCAAACAAGAAATGAACATGATTGATTGCTGATGCTAAGTTAAGTTGATCAACCACAACATGATCAATATCTGAAGTCTGCTTGTACAGTTTATAACGGAAGATGCTAGGCTAACAATGCTAACGAACACAGCACTTAAGTCTTAAGTCCATCACTGATTTCTATACTGCAAAAACACGCCCAAAAATGACAAAAAGTCATTTTTCAACACACTCATAGCTTCACAGCGCATCCACATCACAGAGAAAATGATACACAAGAATGAGAGCTAAATGCTAAAGCTAGCTCAAAAGTTAAGCTAAGTTAAGCTTAGCACATTATGTATACATATACACACATTGTATCAGTCCACACACTATAGTCTTCCAGTTTTCAGGCGTCAAGACAAATAGCTTAATAGATTATTAATAAAATATTTTTTTGGGACATGAGTTTACAAGTTTACAAATCCCAGGTCCAGAGAACAGTGTTAGCGAACATTAGCCTAGCATCTCTCGTTTTTTAAAGCACCGAACACAATTATATAAATCAGATATTTTAATTCAAATATCTTTTATGCAATTTTCTCCCCACAATTTAGCTTAGCCAATTAACCCACCCACTTACTAAGACTCCCACTATTTATTACTAGCAATGCAACTGCATGCTTCTTCCAATACATTTAAAGTCTAGCCAGACTAGCATGACTAGTCAACATCACATTGCACTTGAAGGAAAGCGCCGGATCCCCAGCTCTGATACATCAGCTAACAGATGCCTGTGATGACCTGCATCACAGATACCTGCCCACCCAGAGACAAACAGCATGGCCAGTTAACTGTGCTCGCTCTGACTCTGGCTGCTGATGACTGAGCCAATATGTCAGATATGTTATGGTTGATCAACCGCATCTGGGGTCAATTTGCAATCATTTTTTTTTTCGCCAAACAATTCCTTTAATCTGGGTCTAGGAAACGGACTTGGAAAGTATAGTAAGTTAAGTATACACTAACAAATTATGTACTGAAATTGGCTCGATTCAGATGTGTGGGCTACACCACAGAAATTCAATATACTACACCAACAGAATTACTTTAATTGGTGGCTTCACATATTAAAGAAGCTTAAGTTAATGTTGGGCTAACACTGTGCTGGGCTGACCAATCACATCTGAATCATCAAGCAAACTGTAATTTTATGTTAGTGTAATGTCAATATAATATAATATATTTCACAGCAAAACCAGTTAACAGTTACCATTTTTCTAACAACAACCTAAGAGCATTTATTTACCATTTAACATCTTAAAAGTAATGGTCTCCATCAAGTGTTTGGATCACATTAGCTTTTCTTTGAAGGGGAAATCTTTTCAAAGATTTGTGGTCAAATTTGTTTCTTTTGAATTGTTAGTCCTGTGTTACTTTTCTTTTAGATAACCCAATTAAGTCGCTCCAATAGGTGGAACTCAAACCTACTGGATTACCTAGTTTTGCTCTCCTTTTCGTGTTTTCCGCACCATATCCACATTTCTTGTCTCGCTACTTTTGCCTTTTCTTGTCTTTTCCCTCTGGCCGGGCGTATACCGAGCTGTACGTGCTGTCCACCAGGGGGCAGAAGCGGCGGGTATGCGCACTCGCCCCTGTTGCGCCGCACTGTGGGCACGCGTAGCGACGTAGGTACGGGCAGATCACGCAACCGCTGCGATCCTTCAGCCGGTGGGAGGTGTAGACGCTTTCCGCCTCGCCGTTATGCTTGCAGAAACTGCAGTGCTGCTTCCTCTCTGGAGACGAGGAGGAAATGCTGCTTGATGATCTGGAGCTGTTAACAGACATTTTCTCGCTTTTGTTGGCTGGTGAAGATTTCCTGTAGAAAGAGGAACCTGTTCCAGGTGGATTTGAGTTCTGAATGTAACCTTGCTCTTCACATTTGGCTGGTTGGTGGTTCCAGAAAACGTCGCCTGGAGACATCTCATGGTTACGAGACGTCTGCTTGCTCTTTCTGGCTGGAGAAGAAATCGGGAAGAAGGAAACAGGATCCCATGATGGTGAGTGGTGATTGCTTATCATATTTTCATCCTGATCTTCTGGTGACGTCATCCAGCTGGAGGTGGAAACTCCGCTAGAGGAAGTAAAGCTGCTGTAGCCAGCAGTTCGCTCACTCCCTATAGCTGATTGTGACGTTTGAGTCGTGAACCTTATGCAGTTTGGAGGATTTCCATGCAGTGGAGATGATGAGGACAGTGGCATTGATGATGAACACGAATGTTGCAGTAGGCAGTTGTTCCAAACACTCCTGGAGTCTTTTGTAGGGGGACCTTCAGGAAGCTTTCTCAAGCTGGACGTCTGCATTGTGGTCACCATGTCCGCGAGGCCCAGGTAATCTCGCCAAGGATCGAAGTATCGCTGCTTCTTCTCAAAGGGTTCCATCAGCACAGGTTTAAAGACTTCAGTCTGAGGGCTGCAGGATAAAAAGATAAGCTTGACATTAACACCTACTCTGAAAGCTAAAAACATTAGCACAAACATCAACCATCAACATTTAACTTAATTTAGAGATAAATCCAACACCATCAACATTATTCAACACTAGAGTCAAAACCAACACAACCAACCATTAAAACATGAACCATGGCATCAACACTACAGTTAACACCAACACCAACAAAATTGACACCAGCTCAAGTACAGACAACACTAGTAGTAACTAGGGCTGCAACGATTAGTCTATATAATCGACAATGTCGATTATTTAAATTTGGAGAATTGGAGACTAGTTTGTGTTTCCAAAAGTGCCCAAACACAACAGATTACATATTAAATCACAAAATATCAGTAATTTCCATGTTTAAACAACATTCAGATATTAAACTGCCATTTAAACCTCATGTTCTGCGGTTTCTAATATATCGTTGACTAATCGACTACTTGAAAAAATAATTGTCAGATTAGTCGACTACCAAAATAATCATGTTTGTGTTACCTATTAGTAACACAAACACCATTTACATCAGTACTCACATAAACAATAAACACCAAAATCCTAGAATAAATATCAACACAATGGACATTAAGACTAACATAGATGTAAACACTAGATTTAGCACAAACACCAAAGAAATACCAAAAAGACACCAGCTTCAGAGCAAAAATACTGACCTTAACATCCATATAAACAACCCTAATACTCACACAGACATCCACACTAATACCACAACTGCACATCAACATTAACATAAACACAAACACCAAAACACTAGAATAAACACCAACACCATGGACATTAACAGTGACATCAACACTAACACCAACACAGTTGACCCAAACAACGATATCAACACTAGAGTTAGAACCAATACTATAAAAATAAATCAAAGAAACACCACAAACACTTAAGAACAAAATACTACCATTCTCCACATAAAACAACCATAACACTTACACAGATATCCACAACCAATAGCACAACTGCACATCAACATTAACATAAACACTTACAATATTACTGTTAGCCCAATACCAATATGAACACAGGCAAACACTGACACCAACACCCACATAAGAAGAAAAGAAATACTGGCATCAGCATCAACACAATTATAACACACTTACAGACATCCACACTAACACCACCACTAGCACATTAACAAACACCAACACCATTGAAATTAACAGCGATAAACACTAACACCAACACAGTTAACCCAGACACTGATGTCAACACTAGAAGTAGCACCAACACCTATATAAGAACAAAAAGAAACACCACCAACGAAACAGCAACACCAATAAATGTTTAAGAACAAAATACTAATATTTACATCCACATACAGAACTGTAACACTCGCGGTTATCCACACTAATACCGCACATTAACATAAACACCAAAACCCTAGAATAAACATCAACACCATAGACATTAACACAAACACAGTTAACACAAACACAGATGTAAACACTAGAGTTGGCACCAACACCCAAATAAACACCAACACCTGCATAAACACCAAATTAAGAACAAAAAGTCTGACATCCACATAAACAACCCTAACACTCACACACTAATACCACCTCTACATCAACATTAACAAACACTAACAACAATACTATTAGCCCAATACCAAGATGAATACAAACCAATACTAACACCAACACCAACATAACAACAAAATAAATACTGGCACCGGCATCAACACAAACAATCATAACACTCACACAGACATCCACACTAATATCACCACTGGCACATTAACATAAACACAAACACCAAAACCCTAGAATAAATACCAACACTATGGACATTTACAGTAACATCAACACTAACACCAACGCAGTTAACACAAACATCAAGATCACACTAGAGTTAGCACCAACACCAGAACAATAACCAAAAGAACAACCACCAATGAAACACCAAAACCAACAAACACTTAGGAACAAAACACTAACATATACTTCCACACACACAACCATAACACTCACATATCCACGCTAATACCACCACTAGCACATTAACATCAACACAAACACCAACACAGTTAACCCAAACACAGCTTCCAACACTAGAGTTAGCACCAACACCAGAATAATAACCAAAAGGAACACCACCAACGAAATACCAACACCATTATTGTTTACAAACAAAATACTAATATTTACATCCACATACACATCTGTAACACTCACACAGATAACCAACCAAATTTAAAACAAAAATATTGACACACATACACAAGCAACCCTAACACTCACACAGACATCCACACTAATACCACCACTAGCACATTAACATAAACACAAACACCAAAACACTAGAATAAATACCAACACCATGGACATTGACAGTGACATCAACACTAACACCAACACAGTTAAACCAAACACTGATGTCAACACTAGAGTTAGCACCAACACCAGAATAATAACCAAAAGAAACACCACCAACACTTAAGAACAAAATACTAACATTTACATACACAACCCTAACACCCACACAGATATCCATACTAATCCACACCACTTAACATCAACAAACACCAACAATAGCATCAACACTGACACCGAAATCCAAAATCCAATGCAACACGAACACTAACATCGACAATATTAGCATTAACCAAATACCAATATTAACCTCAACATTAACACCAGCACTTACACGAACTAATTATCAGTCATTATTATAAAATGAAGGTCAGCATAAAGATTGCGACAACCTTTTTACCTGCATTTACGTATTTATTAGTATTTCTCTGTGTTTACCTCAACATGCATCAACCTCAAATTAATTTTCGTCACTAAATCAGCCACTCTGCAGCTCTGCACGCGCAGAAAAAAACACTCAACAAAACTGGTGCACGCTCCCAGCGCGTGCCTGAGCCGTGCACCAATCAGCAGCCCTAATTGCAGCGTGCACCTGGATTGACCTCAATTAGCGATAAAAGGAAAGGCGATTTCTCTGTTTTTAGTTACAAAAAATGAACTTTTACTCAAGGAAGCGTCTCGAGAGCCTCACCTGTCTGCTGTCCTACAAACATATGCATCATATACAAGCTGATACATGAACTCACGAGCTCGAGGACTGGAAACCAGTAAAAACCCAGCTAAATCTGAGAGTGGGGTGTTACTGGTTGAGGGTTGATTGATATTTTGATGATTATTATTAAATCAAATACATATTAATACTAATTAATGAGTACTGACCTCTTGTCGAACTCTCGTGCTGCTGTATCTCCTGAACTTTTCCTGAAGACGTTCATCTGAAAGTGCGATTGACTTAATGCTACTGCAAGCCGGGGCTTGTGGGCGGGGCTTATAAATAAAGTCACGCCTATATTTGACGTATTGAAGGTGTTTTGCCCTCTACTACTGTTGCTTTTCCCAGTACTTTCTTAAACTTTGGAAAGTGGGGGATAATGGGCGGGGCTAAACATTCTTCGCGAAGAGGGCGTGGCTAAACATTCTCAGCGAAGAGGGCGTGGCTAGACTTTTAATTTATTGTCCTGTCCTGTATACTGTAGTTTTTGGGATAATATCTCACTTAGCTAGATCACTTTTTATGATAATCCCAAATTTCAAGACTGTCCAATAAGGACGCTCCTCAGCTCTTTACATATTTAGCCATTAATTAATCAAAATATTTGGTTATAGTCTTACAGTCTTCAATATTAAATTTACAACAGAAAACTGGTTATTTAGAGTTTAGAGTTAGTGTTGCATGCTATAAATTAATTTATTCAAATATGGTCACCCTATCTTCACCTTATCTTTATTGTATTACTTTACAGATTCAGATTATTTTCTCTGTACTATTTTACAAGCTATTTCATCATTAGCAATATTATTTTTTAATAATTAAGAGCACTAAAACTTTGGTATGTCTCATTTTCTGTATCATATCTAAACAGAGCTCATACAGCTCTGGAAACAAATAGGAGACCACTGCAGTTTTTTATTCAGTTTCTCTAATTTTGCTATTTATACAAGAAAATGAGAAATGGCTGAAATAACAAAAAAGATGCAGAGCTTTCAGACCTCAAATAATGCAAAGAAAACAAGTTCAATAAAGTTTTAAGAGTTCAGAAATCAATATTTGGTGGAATAACTCTGGTTTTTAATCACAGTTTTCATGCATCTTGGCATCATGTTCTCCTCCACCAGTCTTACACACTGCTTTTGGATAACTTTATGCTAATCACTCCTGGTGAAAAAATTCAAGCAGTTCAGTTTGGTGGTTTGATGGTTTGTGATCATCCATCTTCCTCTTGATTATATTCCAGAGGTTTTCAATTTGATAAAATAAAAAGAAACTCTTATTTTTGTGTAGATACTGCAGTTTTGTGGCTTATGCAGTTCACTATATAGGGAGTAAGGAGGTTCCAATTGAGATGCAGAAATTTTAACCTTTAAAATGAGTCAGTTTGACTCACAATATGACACAACAGTTAGGGGTATATAAGTCAAAGAAACCAAACACATTGTTTTTAGTGTTTTAACATTTTTATTTATTTATTAAATACATACGTTATATTAAAATCATTCAAATCACACACAGCCTTTTTTACACTTTCTAATGAAATCTGCAGTTTTTAAATCGAAACAAACATCCCACAACCTCTACCTGCTCTTATATCCTGTTGGAACAGCGGTTCTCCACCCTGGTCCAGGAGGAACCCCTGTTCCGCACACTGTAGTGATTGCTCTGCTCCAAACACTCCTATTCCAGTAACTAATCCAGTCCTAAGAGTTCCTCACTTTCCTGAGTACCTAAGGTTTGATGTTTAAACGCTGAAAACACAGAAACTGGCGGAGACAGCTGGTGTTTTAATTGGAGCTAAAAGGGCCAGTCGTCCATGTTTATGCGTTTAGGGCTGAAAACATGTTGCTGTGGATTCTTCTTAAGGTTCACAGAGAGAGGACTGTCCACAGCGCTAGAGAGAGAATGAAAGACAGAGAGAGAAAGAAAAACTATCATTTAAAGTATTAGGACAAGATAGATAGATAGATAGATAGATAGATAGGTTCTTAACGCCGTGCCGACACACTAGGGTCATTTTAACGGCGGTATTTAAGTCAAATCTTCAAACTGTGCATTATTTTATATAAAATTAATTATAAAAGTTGAGTTATATTTAAAAAATTTAAAAAATTCATAATTTTTCCAGGTGCTGCGGCTTTAAGCACATTTGGCATCTCACGTTCAGTAAAAAACCTCAGTCTATCTGAGTGCAGTGGTTTGCAGTCCATTAAAATGTGTTTCAAGGTAAGTCTGTCTTTACAGAGGTGACAGGTTGGAGCATCTTCTCCAGTCAGTAGATGTTGGTGCGTCAACTTTGAGTGACCGATTCTACATTTTGTAAGTATGGTTTGATGTAGACGACTGTCCATTCTAGCGTAGGTTCGTCCGACTTTGTCCTCTATGTCATGCAGTTTGTTAAAGGTTTTACTGTCCCATTCAGTCTATTAGGACAAGATTAAAAAAAAAAAAAAAAAAAAAAAAAAAAAAAAAAAAAAATGGGATTTAGAAAGTTTTCAGCAACAAGAAGAGGGACAGTTAGTGGTCAAATCTGGAACTGAAGTGCACAATGAAGTTGCACTTATATAGGGCAGTTCTACAAACCCAAGGACGCTTTACAATCACATTTTACACACAACCATCTACACTCATTCATCTACACACTGGCTATGTAACATGCAAAGCTTTCCTTTAATCCGAATGAATTCATTACAAGTTTTTGAATCAGTTTCTCTGATTTTGCTATTTATAGGAAAATGAACATTGTTGTTTTATTCTATAAACTACAGACAACATTTCTCCCAAATTCCAAATAAAAATATTGTAATTTAGAGCATTTACTTGCAGAAAATGAGAAATCAGACAATTATTAGGCTGCTTGGAAATGTAGCCACTGTTGAAAAGTGTCAGCCAATTGTGTACAGCGTACTCTCAACCGGAAACCACCGTCCACCTGGAGGACTGCAGTGGATGCCAATTCATACATACAGACAGACAGACAGACAGACAGACACAAACACTATTTAGAGGACCATTTAGCATATCAAATTTACCTGATCGCAGGAGAAAACCCACACAGACACAAGAATACCATGGAAACTCCCAAGTCCCCAGGTTGGGACTTGAACCCAAAACCCCAGAGCTGGCAGGAAAAAAGTGAGAGATAGAGATGGTACCTCCTGCAGTAGTAGGGCAGCTGGAGAGCAGAGTATAGCTCTGGGGTGCTGGGGGTCATCACCACCTTCTGATCTGACCAGGGCGTTCCCTCAGACCCCTCAGACGAGGGAGTGATTGGAGCACAGGGGGAAAGACACAGAGAGTCCGGAGCCATCACGCCTATCAAACATAATAATTAAATTTTTATCCTGTACCAATTAAGTTTAAATTATTTAAATTTATTTTTTAAATTTCTTTTTTTCTCTCTTCAAACTCTACCCCAATTTTTATAGATGCACCTTTACTCAGCTAACAATTGCAAACAAATCTATAGCATACGGTCACACATGCAAGATTTTTTTTTTCTTTCGGCTACTAAAATGCTTTAAATTATTACTACACTAACACGTTTTATATTACATACTTTTGTTAATAACTTTATCATTTACGTTGTGGGGAGAAAGTGATTACAGCAGTAAAGAGAAAAAAGCAATACAAGTAAAAATAGTACATTCATGTTAAGACTTATAACTGAAGACCAGTTTCTTATTGTTCTTTCTGATGCACCCTGAAATCTAGCACAGGATTTTCCATGGATAGCAATATAAAGTACATTCCACATTCAGGTATCACATAATGGAAAAGCAGGATTAAACCGAGCTTGGAGAACTGTCTTTTTTGCTGCCGTTTATTTTTACATATTTTAATCAAAAGTTTACTGCTAATGGTTTTCTGAACTGAATTAATGGCTGAGGTTTGATAACAGATGCACGGCACTGTGCCGGTTAGATCAGAAGATTCTGTAGTTTGATATGATATGTGGATTATAACTAAAGTTCACTCGAGTTCTTAGTTATTGAGTTATTAAAATCAGTGTACAGTTTTTTTCCGTGTTATTTTTTTTATATTAAAAATGAAACTACATGAATGTGTTGATGAGTGCAACTGGTATAATTTGGCTAATCATGGCAAGTCATGTCAAAAGGCATGTATATGAAGCGTTTAGAACTGTGTGTAGTGTGTGTTGAGTGCTCTGGTTTCTCCTGTTAAGAGTAGTTTATAAAAGGTTGAATACATACGCAGGTCTCCGAGTGCTGTACTCTCTCTCCTGTTGGAACGGCTGGTCTTTGTTATTGGAGACGAATCGAGGAAATGCTGCTTCAGGACTGCAGCTTTCTGCTGCTCAAACAAGCATCTCTATATAATCAAACACACACAACATTTAGTCATTTAGTCAGTAATGTGGATATCCTGGAAAATTTGAAGATTGTGTCTCAAAACTTTTGTCCATAAAATTTCAAACCCCTAAACAACTCCTAGGTTATCATTTCACCTCATGACCCAATCGAATGGCAGCGTCTGTGAAAGCCTGCCTCTCTTGCTGGAAGCTCCGCCTCTGGCGCTTAAGCTCCACCCAGCGGTCCTGAAGCCGCTCCCACTCCTCCAGGTAATAGGAGTCGAGCAGAGGGTCTGGAAGAGGAGAGTTCACACTGTCCTGAGAGAGAGATAAATAGAGAGAGATGAACAGAGTGTAAACAATTGTGATGCATTAATATTTCTGTCACAAAATAATGATTTTGGACTTAAATACCCATTTTAAAAAGTGAATTCCTCATTTTGTTAAGATGTGATGGTCCTGTATAGAGCCATGCTTTATTAAAGGAGAACTCCAGTGTAAAATGGATTTTTGGTGTAGTAAAACATGATAAACAGTGTTTTTTAATAAGCTTCTTGTGCACTTTTTTAAGTTATTAATGACTTGTTTTAAACATCAGGGCTCTCCAGATTCTAGCAAGGAGGTGTGGAGCTACTTTGAGCTGGATAACAGTGGAAAAGGGGATTTATCAGGGTAAATTATGCCCCGTATCACCCAGTCTGAAGGGGGTTTGGACAAACTGTTAAAATTTCTGGATCTCTGAACGCTGTGGGAGAACGGAGGTGTGCTATTCATCAAAGGTAAGAACTTTTTATCATGTTTTACTACAACAAAAGTCCATTTTACACCAGAGTTCTTCTTAAAATATCCTTCCCACAACCATTTTTTGGGTATAGAGGGGGAATACATGAATTACTGCATTTTACAGACTATAAAGGTGCACTGTATTTTAAGGCACATTTGAAGCAACACTAGTAAGGAACAGGGGTGTCGCCATGTTTTCCTTCTAATTCAGCAAGTCTTGTCGCTGGGGACGTCTAAGTAAACAAAACTGTAACTTACCTAAAAAAAACTAAAAAAAAAACTTTCTTTTAAAGTCAAACAAGTGCTGGATGTTCTACACAGATTTCTCTCCTGAAAAACCTTCATTTGGGTAAGGAAAGTGCTTCCGTGCTTAGATTTCCAATATTTTAGCATGGTTAGCAGCAGAGCTAGCTGAAGTTAGCAGTACATAGCACTAGTAAATATTGCCAGACAGCGCTACACTGAGGAACTTTGACTACAGTCCAATATATTCACCTCTGAATGGCGAAAGAGCTAGTGCTGTGGTTAGAGGCTAATGCTAATACTGCTCCAGACTTAGTGCAGAAAAAAACTTTCCTAAAAACTCACCCTTATATATTTATATGCTGTATTCAGCGGAGTGGCTTTAATGCTCCTTAAGGTAGAATTCATACATAAGGCGCACCGGCTTATAAGACACTTTTAAGTGCACCTTATAGTGCGAAAATGCGGTATATAGACAAAATAATAGATAAACTAGACAAAAAACAGAAAATATATTTAAATTGAGCAAATTAAAGTTCTTTAATTGCATTTAGACCTGCAGTAGCTGCTGCTGAACTCGGACCAACTCTCTGCTCTGCCCCAACTCTTGTTCAAGCTGAGCCAAGAGCTTCTCCTGATCCGTTCTCATCGCAACAGGACCTAAAAAACATGCAGAATTAGTTAAATTAGTACAATTATAGTAAAATTTTCCTGTTCGCAGTTAGCCATGTTAGCATGTATGACCAGTCTGGTCCAGGGGTGTCTAATTCTGGTCCTGAAGATCTGTGGTCTACTTAAGATTTTAGATTTAAAATCTTAAAAAAAAAAGGTTTTATCAGGTGTAACCTGGATCAGGGGTGTTGGATTAGGGGTGGAGTTCTGAAGTTCTGCATTGCAGTAAATCCTCAGGACCAGAATAAGACGTTCCTGTTTCAGTCCTTCAACTGATACAATCATAAATCTACACTCTTACTCTGTTCCTGCAGCTCCCTGAGCCTCTTCTGCACCTGAGACCACTCCAGAACCACACCCCCAGTCACATGATCACCCAGAGACTGCTCTGATTGGACCAACCAACTGGTGTCCAACTTCTCTTCCTCCCCTCCTCCTCCTCCTTCTTCTGCTTCTCCTTCTATATCCTTGTTTTCCTGTAGGGACTGACCACAGGTTCCAAAATCAAGTCTGAAACTCTACTTTATGCAAAAGGTACAGATTTCTAAAGTTATATCTGTATTTATACCTGATGCATGTCGTTTCTGAGCGCGTGCAGTAGAGTCGTGAGGCTGTGGCGGAGCTTCATAGCCTCTCTTAGCTCGGCTTCCCTCCTCTCCAGCATCAGCTGCAGCGCCTGATCTTTCCTTCATATAGAACGATAAGGAAAAAGACAGAAAATTGAGATATTGGTACATATAACTAGATGTAGGTATTAATTTCTCAGTTTCACCCACTATTCAGGCCTTCCCCATCAAACACCACGACCAGTGTTGGAAAACTGAAAGCCAGCATTCTCCTTTATCAAGACACCATTGGAACCCATTAAAGAAAGGGTAATTAAACCCAAAATGAAACCCAAATTGTCCTTATAAGGACCAGCACTTAGACAGGTGCACCACTCAAGAACACATAGGCTATTTTCAGACTTGCAGTTCAAATCCAATTTGTGGAATAGCTATAATGAATCCAGGTTCATTTCTGATAGTCTAGGCAGCAATATATCCAATTATAAATGGGATTATAATCCGATTTGTACAGATGCATCTCAGTCAGGATGCTCAAATTGGATATAAATGGTTATTTGCATCTTACAACGTGACAGAAATCATCAAATCCAGAATGATGGAAGTGCGGGGGTCCAATAAGAGCCCCAATGGTTAATTTCTAAAAATCAACCAGCATCCATATCATAGCAACCCCACGCAGACTCCACAGTAACCCCACGCAGGCACCACAGCGACCCACCCAGGCGCCACAAAGACCCATGAACGCACTACAAAGAAACCACAATGGCGCTACAGAGACCCAGGCAGGCGCCACAAAGACCCTGGGCAGATGTCACAGAAACTCATGCAGATGCCACAGCAACCAATGCAAGCGCCAGTGACCCACAAAAGGTGCCATGGTGAACCAAGAAGGTGCCACATCGACCCATGGAGGTGCCTCAGAGACCAACAAAGGTGCCACAGTGACCCCCAAAGGTGCAACAGAGGCCCAGGCAGGCACCATAGAGACCCAGAAAGATGCCACATCGACCCACAAAGGCACCACAGCAACTCACAAAAGGTGCCACAGTGAAGCATACAGGCACTACAGCGAACCCAGGAAGGTGCCACAGCTACCAACAAAGGTGCAGAGACCCAGACAGGCACCACGGAGACCCATGCAGGCACCATAGCGACCCCACACAGGCGCCACAGCAACCCACGTAAATACCACAGCAATCTATGCAGATATGCTTATGATGTCTGGACACACAAGTCAGACCTAATCCCTTGCAAATAACAGTGTAGACAGTCATCTCATTAGATCTGACATCCAAATTAGCTTGCAGTCATAACACTGTAAATTGGAAACACACCAATTTCCTTTTTTTAAGCAAAAATTCTCTTCAACTGAATTTTATTACTAGTAAACTTAGGAAACTGGCCGTTTATCACCCAGATGAGTGTTGGTTCAGTGTGCTGAATACCTGGCATCAGCCTTAGCAGCTCTGGACATGGCCTCTCTTCGGCCTGCTGGCTTGGGGAGAGCGTTTAAGATCTCCACAGCTTCAGGAAAAAAAACACTTAAAAAATTAAGAAAAATTAAACCCTTACACCATAAATTATTTACATTATTTTAATATGATAACGCAGTCTTACACAGGCCGTGGTCTCTGGGTCTGTCAGTAAACTGGGAGAGTTTGTCCCTCATTCTGTTAATGTGCTGCTCTCTGCGCCTGAGCTCCGCCCCCTGCTGATTAAACCGAGACTGCAGCTTCACCATCTGCAGAGAGAGAGAGAAAGAAAGGTGAGATGAGGAGAAAGAGAGTAGTGCATGGGTCCTATAGGACTGTTTTTAAGTGTATGGATGGGAAACAGATCAGCATTGCCTCACCTTCTCCCGCTCTAACCGCAGCGCCTCCTGAAGTCTGGAGATGTACTGATCTTTCTCAGCCAGCTGCTCCTGTCGTCAACCAAACAGAAAAAACACACAGAAACATACTAAACAGCTTATTTACACTCACAAACACACATGCATCAACTCTACCTGCAGCATGCTGTTCTTCTCCTTCCGTTCCTCCTGCAGGATCCTGTAGGGGGCGCTGTGGGGAGGACTGGCCTGCAGTGATATACGAGTGATCTGCATGTCTGAAGGGAAGATAAATGTCTATCAATCTTTCTTAAAATGTTCCCCTTTCACTAACCCTCCTCACTAACCCTGTATTGTGAAGAGAGCTTCCAATTGAGGGGGAGGGATAAACCCAGAAATCAACTTTGGAACGCCCTTCTCGTTTGGCTCTGGCATTATGGTTAAAAATATTTAGCGTAAAAATATTTTGCCAGTTATGAAGTTTTAGTTCATCGATCACACATTCCATTACTTTCTTTAAGGGCATTTTCACACAAGCCATTTTTTTCAGATGCGCTTTCCCCGTCGGTTCGGTACGCTAGGTCAGCTGTAGGGGTGAAACGTTTACTCGAGTAATTAGAGTTGGTTGGTAGAGAAATTTTCTGTGCCTCGAGGAATTGTTTAATTAATTTAAAATCTCAGAGCACATTATTTCGGCTTGACTACTTTAAATGTGACACAGCGTGCTTTGCGTTATGTCGCCCACACACAGGAATAAGGAGGAGGAGGTTTTTAGTTGAGAAGCGGGAATATGAAAGCAGCGAGGGAAAAGAACTTGAGAAAAAAGGGCAATAACTTTGAAGCATTTTAGGCTCGACAGCAAGAACACAGTGACGTGTATTCGGTGCAGTTTGTTTCTGTCAGCACAACAGCACGTCTTTAATGCAGCACCATCTCAGCCAAAAACACCTGGAAATTTTTAATTATAACAAAACAATGAGATTTATATTAATGTACATTTATAACATGACATCTGCGCTGTGGCTGATTATTAGGAATACTGTCTAATGAGTGTGATTAGTTTTTTTTAGAACGGAGACACGTTCTAAATGGATTAAATATCATTTTACTACTTTATTAAGGTTCATAAATGCACAATCATTTACTTACTGCATTGTGTCATTTAGTCTTAGTCGTGTCAATTAATTAGCAGCCACCAGCCGAAGACTTATTAAGCTACACGCAGAAAAGGGACATAAAAGTTTAGCACAGCTCAGAAAAGTTCTTGTGTGTGAAAACAAACCAGCAATAATGAGAACCTCCCACAAATAAGCCCAGAATTGGTCCTGGATGCGGACTCATAGGCTGGGGGAAATTGGCAAAGGCTGGATGATGGATCAAATAGTCAACCAGCATCACCAACCTGATCAAACTAGACTTATTAACTACCATTTCCACGATCACCAGACTGGGGAACTATCATCAGCAAACCCAGGCTCCAGCAATATGACCAAAATCAAATGTAACATACAATACACTGGTCAAGAGACAATTAAACAGCTGATTTACCCGTATAGATCATTTTCTAACCTGGATGTTGGGCTGTCCTAATATTTTAACTATAAACATTGTTAGACTTGTTTTGGGGGGGGGGCTATAGCCCTCCCCCTACATGTTTTTTAGCCCACAAATATGAACATGTAGCCCCTGAGCAATAGTACGGGCTATTATTGTGTTAGTTTTATATATTAAATGTGTGAAAATCTTTAATCTAATGTGTTATTCCAGGATGGTCCAGCCTTTACTAGTTACGTATTTGATTATTCTGATCCACTGTATATTCTCAGTGTTTTTTTGAGTAGTATTTGTATTTATGCTATTGCCTTTATCATTGTTTGTTTCCTTCTTTTCTGCTCTGTTATATAGTGGATGTATAGTAGTAAGGTTGTAAAGAGTCTGTACCTGATATAAACCTTTAATTATTAGACAAATACTTCACGTAATTCTGTTTTTAATATTTTTAATTTTAATCTAAAATAAAGATCAGTGTTAATTTTTGTGGAAGGTTTACTTCTAGACCAACTTGGGCCACCAAAAAAACAGCTACCAGGCAAAACCCTGGTCTTTAAATCTTATTTTTAGCTGAGCACTTCTTGCTGTAGAGGCTAAATGACAGTAAAGATGAGCAGTGAGATTACCTGAGTGCTCCAGAACTCTTCCACAGGACGGTAATGGTCTTCCTCCGGGTTTATTTGCCATAATCTGCACTCAGCCGAGGCTACAACATACACACACACAATCACAATATATTTTTATATTAAATTAATGTGTGATAATGTGTATAAACCTGTATAACTCTACACTTTATTATTAAAGCCTGAGAAGCATTCAGTCTACAACCTTTTATTAACTCAGTTTCCTCCACTTTCCTTCCGCCGCACTGCAGGAGATCACAGGTGATTCTCACCTCAGCCAATCAGGTATTTAACCAGTGAGCAGCTGCGTGGCTAACCTGGGCTTAGGCCTACTCTGATTGGTGAGGATTACTATAGAAGCCCATTCTCGCACATTTTTTTTCTTATTATTAAGTAAACTGCTATCTCATTATTTTGAGATATTAAGTTATTTAAACAACTCAGGCTTAGATAATTTATTAGTACTGATTAAACACAGTTTTCCGAAGTAATTTAATTGTATTGAAGCTGTAAATTGTTTTATTAGCGTTTTATTAAAGTCAATAAATGTTTTTGAATATTTTTAAACGCAGTGCATTAGTGCCGCCTGGTGGTCACTAACAGGAATTACAGCTCCTTAATTTAACTTAATTTTAGCATTTTAATAATCTGGCTGCGCCCGAAATCGCGTTTTTAAACTTCATAAATATTAATAAAAACAAAGGAAAGAAATTAATAGAGAAAATAATGTATGGAATTAAAGCAATTAAAACAAGATAACATTATATGAAAACAAGATAATAAACAACTACCTTTAAGCTGTAAATTAAAGATATTTAATATATTTATAATATTTATTAACTTTGGATAAGTGAATTCTCTATAAAGTCCAATATATATATTGTATATTTCTGATGACCCTGAATTTGACAACAAGGAGAGATTTATAGTCAATTTAATTATAATTTTAGGTACATTTTACATATACACAAAACGACCTTCTCTAAAAAGATACCCTAATTGCAACATTTGTTTATTCAGACTTTTATACGTAATCATTTTCAACAAGATAAAAATAAAAAATGTCATAAATCCATATATATTTATCCATATATAAGCGTTTAAATCTTTTTTGAATCCCACTTTTCTTTTCTCAGTTTGTTTGTTAAAGTTTTTGTTTTGATGTTGTTTGTATAGACTTTGTATTTGACATAATATTGTTTATTTCATGCTGTTGGATTGTATTGTATACAAATATTAATACTAATAAAAAATAACTGTTAAAAATAGTTGTTAAGCGAATATATTTTTTTACAGTCTTGAATGAATTTTTGAACGCGGTTTATTAAATTACCGCCCTCTGCTGGCCACTAACGGGATTCGCAGCTCCTCAAGTTACCTGAACGTATTGTTTCAGCATCAGATCGATGGAAAACGGTGTATTATTTCATTAAAACGTGTAAACCTTGAGTAATATATTAGTAATAATTATGTTTCTTGAGAAAAATATACTTTATTTAAGCAATAAACATATGTTTTTGTTCCGGAGATTTTCATTTGAAGTTATTACATTTATATTCAATGTTTGTAAAGTTAAAATAAATATAAAAAAATAATAGAAATATAGAAAATAATGTGTAGGATACAAGAGCCAACAAGATAAACAAATATGCATCTTAAGAAAACATATTACATACATATTTATGGTATATAAAAATGGACAATTACTCAAAAGTTTACAAAAGAACATAAAATATCATCACTTATTATGAACAAATAAAAAAAAGATATGTTAAAAAAGTAAATAAAATAATCCACATGGCCTCCACTTGTATCTAATTGGCAAATATTTAATTTTAATATTTTATCTGCAATGAGCAAAAGTTAAAAGTTTAAAGAGTTTAAGAGTTAAACAAAAAATAACACAATAAAAGGATGAGGGGTGAGCTGAAAGCGAGTGTTGTGATTGGCTCATTTCACCAAAAGTTAAAACCATACCTGAAAGGAATCAGCTGTGCCATTTCCAAATTACTACAGATCCTTCTCTTCTCCACTTCCCCTTCTCTTCCTCCTTCTTCCAGGGTAGGAAAGGAGCAGAAGGAAAGGAGGAATAGCAGAAAAACGACAAACACAGATGCGAGTGAAATGCAGGAGGCTTTATTAAAACACTACAAACAAGAAAGCAGAAATGCTAAAATTCAGATTCATAAGGCACTCGAGATTCAACAGTCCGTCACAACAACATCAGAAAACGAGAGAAATTACATAAATACAGGTAAAATCTACCAGATTTAGGTCAAGAGTTCACCTTTAGATGATGTAGATCATCGATACTGCCATTAATGTTGAAGCAGAGGTTAAAAATAAAAAAGCTCAACGTTAATCAGCGAATTAAAACACTATTAAAATTCCATCACTGCTAAACGCACTCAGACTCTAAAGAGGAAGATTTTATTTAAAGTAACACACTAAAAAAACCCCTAAAACAGATAAGCCCACAGCTGTTTACACCAGGGCCGGGCGATGTGGAGGATGGGATCCTTGATTGAGGACCATGAATTTATAATTAAGGCTAAATTTCTCTGTTTCTCCCTCTGGCTAAATTCACTGGTTTTAAAGTTAATTCAAGTTCATTAAAGTTAATTATTTAAGGCACAGATTTTACTAAGCTGTTACTGTACATCACAGTTAGCATAAGGCAGGTTTATATTAGAAAAATGTGCAGTCATAAAATGCTTAAACATGCTTTAATGAGGATATCAGTGATATCAAAAATCCTGATTAATTTGATGTGCAGCAAACATTTAATAAAAATCACTTGACTTTGTGTATAATAGTGTTACAGCTATGTTAAAATACTGAGGTATAATAACAATAAAAACAACAAATTTGTGAAAATGCCTTTAAATATTAAATTTGGACACACCTTCTCTTTTTCAATGCGTTTTCTTTATTTTCATGACTATTTACATTGTAGATTCTCACTGAAGCATCAAAACTATGAATGAACACATGTGGAGTTTTATGTACTTAATAAAAAATGAGCTGAACTCCACAGTCACCGGATCTGAACCCAATCCAGATGGTTTGGGGTGAGCTGGAGCACAGAGTGAAGAAGGCAAAGGGGCAACAAGTGCTAATAAACACCTCTGGGAACTCCTTCCTTCCTTCAAGACTGTTGGAGAACTTTTCATTTCAGGTGGCCACCTCTTGAAGAAGCTCATTGAGAGAATGATGCAAAGAGTGTGTAAAGCAGTAATCAGAGCAAAGGGTGGCTATTTTGAAGAAACTAGAATATAAAACACCTTTTTTTTTTGTATTTCACCTTTTTTGTTAAGTACATAAAACTCCATGTGTTCATTCATAGTTCTGATGCTTCAGTGAGAATCTACAATGTAAAAAGTAATGAATAATGAATAAAGAAAACGCACTGAAAAAGAGAAGGTGTCTCCAAACTTTTGGCCTGTACTGTACATCACAGGCGGTGGGTTTTCTACTGTTTATATTGATATCAGAACTATTGATATCAATTAAAACTAAGAAATGTATAGTAAGATCAATATTTGAGATAGTATAAGATTGATCTGACATTTACAATTCTGATTTGGCCCACTTTTATACGTGGTATTTAAATCCGGTATATATATCCAATATCCGCTGCAACACAACACAAAATGCACATAATGTTAATGTCAATTAAATTTGGCATATAGGGAAAACAGCCTTTAAAAAAAATATGATTGTCAAATAATTCAGATTTGGGCCACTTTATCTCTGTGTGAAAATGACCTGATGTTAAAATAACAAAAACATTAAATAGCAGCTTCTGACTTAATATGCCAAGAACAGAAGCTTGCATAACTATGTTATGCTAAACTTGAGACTATTTAATAAAACCCTATAGTTTTTTCATTAATAGCTGAAATATAACATACCAGTCCTGCTTAAAACATTTCCTAACCTTTTACTATGGTCATTTGTGCTCAGCCAATCAGCTCTCTCCTGCCCCGCCCCTAAACCCATACATCACCCAGTGCCCTTCCCAAACTACCCCTCCCATTTTAGTCTTTTTCAAATTTGAGCTGAGGGTGAGGTCAGCTAAAATCAGGAGGTTTAGTGCCCCTTTAATTCATATTGTTCTTGATTGAACTATTTCTCTAAACTGGTGTTAAATAGGATTTTGGCTGAACTAGATCATCTCTATTTATTATTTTTATTATTATTATATGTCTAAAAAAATGAATATAAACCAGCATGAAATAATAGCTAATGTAGTTTTTAATCCAGCATGGTCAGATCACCCCCTGCTGTTGGTGGTTAGTGATGAATTGGAGGAGATGCACATTATTACAGCTTCTACAGCACTATAATAATCAGTGTTTCTCCCACACTGATTCTCCCACTGATTCATTTACAGCACATTTAAAAGTGTTTTCCGAAAGCAAACTACAAAATCTGCTTGATCCCACCAAGCAAAACGGCTACTGTAGTGTTAGTGTCATCAGAATAGTGTGTAAAAACTATACTTATATAAAACATTCCTCAAACAAGCCCAAATCCTGAGATCTCCCAGCCCGGCCTCACAGCGCTAATAAATTATTAAAGGAAAAGACTATTTTCAGTAAATACATCTAAAAACTGACAGCTACTATCTTTTATAAAACACTCCAAAATGTTTAGAGTAAAAACTCTCTTGTTTTCTTCTTCATATAAAATCTTACAGTTTACTGATCACTAATTATGCTGATTACGACTTTTAGTAATGTGAAAAAAATAGCATTAAAAAACAAAACTGAAAACGTGGTCTTTTTGAGCATATTAGACCATATAGAGATTCAATCTTCATATGAACAATATTGTAAAAATAATAATTGTAATGAATATAAATGCAATTTTCTTGTTTTCTTGTGTGGTAAAGGTTAGAAAACACCCACATTTATTACTAATTACTAAAACATTTACTAAAAATGTGTAATATTAGAATAAGCACCTTTTATGCAGAGTTTTGCATAATTCAAGCTCCTCCAAAGAATCCTCTGAGCTTTTCCTTACTCTAATTTTACACATTTTAGTAATAATTATATTTTTGTTGTATGTATAAATCATTTTATAAATCATGTTTTTTAAGTTTAAAACAGTTCAAATAAAGATAAAATGTCCATATATTTCAATATTGTCCAATATGTTCAAATAGACGAAAGTTTTCATTTAAGTGTCACATGACCGTATACTGATTAAACATTTTGGTTTGTTGAAAACAAAGGCTATTGTGAGCTGGTAACAGTAGAAACAATAAACAGTGCAGTCCTGCTTTGAATGGTCCACTTCATTACGTCTACCAACAGTGTTAAAAACCTTATTATAATACTAATTATTATAAACATTGTTTTCTTTATAACAGATAAATGGAACCAAATAATCCTAAAGGAAGAATTGTGGGTAATGTAGTTCAGCTACAGTGTGAATACAGTACTGTAGTGTCTGAATAAACTAAATGTGGATCGTACCAAAGTGGACTGCACAGTGTAACCTCATCAGCTTTATCAGATATTTAAATAACTCTGATCTGAAGGTCCACAAAAAGAGATAAACGCAGCAAGACGAATTCTCACAACTCTGTAGTGTAGTGTGTGTGAGAGAGAGTGTGTGTGTGTGTGTGTGAGAGAGAGTGTGTGTAGTGTTTCAGGATAGTATATCCTGTCAGGTGACCATCTTCTTCAGGCATCTTCAGTCAACATCAACTGTGGACGAACAAGAAACACAAAAAGCATTTTAGTCGTTCACTCCATTGAAAAAAAAAAAGTTATTTATGTATAGGAGGCCAAAAAAACTGATCCGGCTACCAAATATACTCCTCTTATTGGAGCTAAACTGCTGATCAGGCACAGTTTAATCTGATATATTAGCCAAATAACACTAAATTACTGTCTTTGCTGCTCCATGTGGTTTACATGCAAGAACCCGATACTGATATAGTTATAGCAGTGGAGCGCTAAAGTTCAGCAACCTAGCTGCTGCTGGTTAACTAGCTAACTTTAGCGTTTATCGTATGTGTTGTCCATTCCTTAATTCCTCTGTGATGGGGAGCTGAAATAAGCTTTTATTATTCTGTTCCACCTTAAATTTCCACCTTTAATACAGCTTCTGCTGTCTGTTGCACCATTTAAAGTGGACCAGGTAAGTTAGCTAGCTAGCTAGCTTGCTACTGAAACAAACTATTAGCGATTTTTTAATGCTTGTTATGAAGAAAATGTCCATAAAACATTAAAACTACTCATTAAACTAATGGTAATATAGTGGTCTATATGTCTATTTTTTTCATTTATCGTTCCTAATATTCAAATAGAATTTAGATCAGAGAGTTCATTCTAAGTGCAACCTATTTTTTGGATATTCTAAAATTCTGTTTTATACTGTAACAGGGTTCTCTAGATCATCACAATTTCCTGATTGCCTATTTACCCATCACTAACTGACTGTTCACTCGCATGCCTAATATATACCACCAATAAACAGCTGCCTTTGTACTGACAATGTAATTAACTCGTCATTAACCCGTCACTGAATTTAATGTCATGTCTTTGGGGCATTTTAGGGTCAAAACTGGACTTCACATTACCTCTAGAGCAGCCCACAGGATTTCGGGGGGCGGAAGGGGTTGTCGCCGGAGGGAACGCCCATCAGCAGAGGGTCTTTGTGGGCATTTTGAAGGCAGAAGTTCTTCAGGTCTGTGGCCGCCTGAGACACCTGGCAAACAAAGCATATTACATTAATCAAAACATTCAGTGATAACAATGAAAAATGCTTAAAAAATGGGAGGGGTAGTCTGGGAAGGGCACTGGGTGATGTATGGGTTTAGGGGCAGCTCAGAAGGGAGAGAGCTGAGCAGTGTGCCCCTGATAGCGGTGAGCCCCAGATGGTTCGACGTCACCAGGGTGGGGGGTATTACTGATTGACTGATTTGTATATCAGTTGAACCTGTGAGGGTGCTGCAGAAGCGGAAATTACAGATGAAGAAAAAACGTTTTTTTTTAAGGTTAGGAAGGGTTTATAAAAAATGTAAGCAGGGCCGGTATGTTTTATTACTTCAGAGAACAATGAACACATATCAGCTCTGTGTGTGTGTGTGTGTGTGTGTACATGTATGTATTTGGTTTAGGTTTTTTAGGGCTTTGGTCCTTTTGGGGTAGTCTGTATATTTATTGTGAACAATAGTGTTTAAAAATAACAAAGGCACATATTTCAGGAAAATGTGGTGAAGTTTAAATTCTGTTGGTTAAATAAGTTTATTTAACAGTATTTATTTGTAGTTATATATATGTTTTTAAGTTGTTGTTTTTTTCTCCTATAGGCCTCCATATACAGCTCTTGAAATAAAGAGACCACTTCAGTTTCAGTTTCTGAATCAGTTTCTCCGATTGTTATCTGCTATTTATAGGTTTATGTTTGAGTAAAACGAGCATTGTTATTTTATTCTATAAGCTACAGACAACATTTCTCCCAAATTCCAAATAAAAAAAAAAAAGTCTTTTCGAGCATTTATTTGCAGAAAATGAGAAATGGCTGAAATAACTTTCAGAAATTAAATAATTCAAAGAAATCAATATTTGGTGGAATTACCCTGGTTTTTAATCACAGTTTTCATGCATCTTGGCATCAGGTTCTCCTCCACCAGTCTTACACACTGCTTTTGGAGAACTTCATTCCTTTACTTCTGGTTAAAAAACATTCAAGCAGTTCAGTTTGGTTTGATGGTTTGTGATCATCCATCTTCCTCTTGATTATATTCCAGATTTTTTTTAATTGGTAAAATCAAATAAAAGTAACTCATCATTTTTAAGTGGTCTCCTATTATTTATCCAGAGCTGGATATTTGGATGAACAGGAAACACAACATAAACAAGCCCGGTGGGTTAGCTATGCTAGGCTAGGCGAGTTAGAAGTTTGTGTGTAACTGTGACATGTGTTTTAACGTAGTTTAACTCAGATATCGCTGTATTAAACAGAATAAAGTGAATAAAACGAGTTAAATCGCTGTTTTCTGGCGCTGTTTGTGTTGTAGAGAGGGGTAAGGAGCTCCTGGGCTGTTAGCTCGATGCTAAGCTAAACCTGTTAGCGCTGTAAAGTTGCTGTAAAGTTTATTTCTCGGTTTTAAAGTGGATTTTTCTGTTTTTTTTACCTGGATTCTGCGGACGCTGGCCTCCAGTCTCAGCTGTTTGACGGCTCTGTAGGCCACGGCCAGGCTGGAGCTGGCGTTGTTGTTGGACATGGTGGAGCTGGACGGCTGGACGGGCTGGATCCTCCCGGGAGACTGAGCTTCACCCGCAGCTCCAGCACAGCCAAGAACCGCCGGGTTGCCAGTTAGACTGCTCAAAACCCCCCAATCAAGAGGAAGATGGATGATCATAAGCTATCAAACCACCAAACTGAACTGCTTGAATTTTTGCACCAGGAGTAAAGCAGCATAAAGTAATCCAAAAGCAGTGTGTAAGACTGGTGGAGGAGAACATGATGCCAAGATGCATGAAAACTGTGGTTAAAAACCAAAGTTATTCCACCAAATATTGATTTCTGATCTCCTAAAACTTTATGAATATGAACTTTTTGGTTTTTTTTTTTTTTGCATTATTTGAGGTCTGAAAGCTCTGCATCTTTTCCTTATTTCAGCCATTTCTCTTTTTTTTTGCAAATAAATGCTCTAAATGACTAAAATATTTTTGTTTGGAGTTTGGGAAAAATGTTGTCTGTAGTTTATAAAATAAAACAACAATGTTCATTTTACTCAAACATTTATCTATAAATAGCAAAATCAGAAACTGAAGTGGTCTCTTAATTTTTCCAGAGCTGTATTTTTATGTTTAGTTTACTACATAATTGAAACACAAAAATGGTCCCTAACATTTTTTTTTCTTGATGAATAAAGCAAAATGACCTGAAATAAATTATTTTTTTACTGAATGTTAAGAAGGGTTTTTGAAAGTTAAGATACAAAAGTTTTGAGATACTAAATCATTATTTTGAGATACTGATTATTTAAAAATAATAAGTTGTTATTTTGAATTATTCCATCAATATTTTGAGATACTATGTTGTTATTTTAATATGTTAAGTCAATCTTTCAAAGTACTAAATCCTGAGATACTAAGTTAATGGAAGCAATAAAACTCTTAATTTATTGTTAAAATTTGAAATTTTCATGTTAATTCATGGTTATGCCTTTTGCTGGATCCTCCCAGGAGACCGCAGCTCCAGCCCAGCCGCCACTGGGTTGCCAAATAGCCAACACAAAAAAACCCTTTTTTTTCTGTTGTTAATGTCGTTTGAGTTTTTTATTATTAGATATTAGTTTATAAACCCATTAGCACCCTTCAAAATAAAATAAACACATCAGTTATTTTTTATTAACTGAATTTATGTCATTCTCTTGATACTATCTCATTATTTTTTTATATCTCATATATTTTTAGATGCTATGTTGTTTTTTTTTACAGATATTATGTTATAAATTTGGAGACAATAAATCATTATATAGAGATGCTAAATTACTATTATGAGATACCAAGTCATTTTTCTGAGATACTACTTTTTTATTTTGAAGTTATTTTGAGGTACTAATTTGTAAGCCACTAAGTTGTTATTTTGAGATACCAAATCATTATTTTGAGATATTACGTGACTATTTTGATATACTAATTTGTTATTTTGAATTGCTACGTCAGTCTTTTAAGATACTAAGTGATTTTTTAGACACTATTTTGTAATTTTGAGATACTAAATCATTATTTTTTAAGATAGTAAAAGTTTTTTTAATACTATTTTGTTATTTTGAGACAGTAAATCATTCTTCTGATAGTCAATAGTCGTGAGATACTAGGTTGGTGTTTTCAGGTGTCATTCTTTTGAGATACTAAGTTTTGTGAGATACTAGTAACTTACTGACAAATTTACAGTAACTAACCGACAGCAATAGTACTTTAAATTACTGTAAAAAGCACAGTAAACGGAAGCAATAAAACACACATTTATTGTAAACTTTTGAATCTTTCATGTTAATTCATAGACCATGCCTTTTTTTTCACAGTACTGTAGAGTGTAAAGATATTCACAGTCATTTTTTGGTGAGGATCTCAGTGCATTACTTTGGATTCCACACCTATTTATTCCAGTACTTGTTAAAACGAAAGTGCATACATTTTATCAACAAGTTTCACTCAACACACTTAGCTATAAAACTAAAAGAAAAGGAGGAAAATACAGTCTGAAGTCATTCGTTCAGGAGCAGTGATCATATATTACAGTGTTTGTACTGTATATTGTCACCTTTACCCCTGTGTGTTTTTAGAATAAATATATATTTGGCTTGGTAGGGTTGGTCTTGCCAACACACTGGTACCATTAAATACAATTTAAAAGCTTTAAGTTCACTTTTTAAACCAAACATACAAAAGAACCACAAAGAGAGCGACTAAAATGAACTGTATGATTCTAATAGTGTTCTGTGCATGTTCCAGAGCTGATTTTAATTTGATGTTTTCGTATTGTTCGTCTCTTAGTTTAACTGCCACATCCTTCATCTGTTTTAGCTTTCTTAACTCTTCTTCTTTGTTGGCTTGCTGGACATTATTATACACCTCCTTTGTGTACATGTATCCCATATTTTCATGTAGCATGAGCTTTATCTTTTGGAATAATTCTGTAACCTGAGTTCTGTCACTTCTGTCGTAGTTGTTAAAGACGTGGTATCTACCATCACAGGTATCTACAAGATGCTGAAGCTCGTAACTGTTACTGATAAACTTCTGAATGGGCTTCCCCTCCAGCAGATCTCCACCAGTGAACAGGATCATGGTGAACTTCACAGCTACTTCTCCAAAGTTCTCCTGAATCCACTTCACAGCGTTCACCTCCTCCTCGGTGAATCTCCCGATTTTGATCACCAGCAGGAAGACGTGAGGACCAGGAACGATCATGGAAATACAGTCAGGTGCATTCTGAGCTTCTTCATCTGACATTAACCAGGTATCCATGACCCCCGGAGTGTCGATTATAGTGATGTTTCTTCCGTCCACAACTTTGGTTTTATTCTCACAGTCTGGAGTCACAGAAGCTGGAGACGCCTCGACTCTGAAAGCTTCTTCTCCCAGGATGGTGTTTGCTGAAGCACTCTTCCCAGCTCCGGTTTTACCCACCAGCATCAGTCTCAGCTCATGATGATCAATCTCTTGTCCTTCACCAACAGAACAAACAAGTCAGACTAAGGAGTATCAACTTTAAGGTTAAAAAACAGTTTACACATCTAATCCCTATAACCAAATTAAACAAGTGTCACAAACCTAAAACAATGCATATACCTCCCTTAATTTAGTAAAAGTCATCTAGCATTATTTAAAGGGTTAAACTGAAGGGTTTCAATCTGTTGGTTGTCAAACAGTGTTTCATCACAAGAGCATAAACTTGGGCATTCACTAACAAAGACTGGGTATTAACCCCACAGGTTTATGTGGATCCAAGTTGGAAAGTTCTTTGTGTCGTCCACCGAACAATAACACTATCTATTATTTGTTTTTTGTTAATGATCATTTTAAATGTAGAGTTCACTTTTGCAACAGTCAGATACATTAGAGTGGCACTCCGAGACACTGGTTCACCTCAACCTTTAGCCTGCCTGTGTCTTTAGCCTGTGTCTGTAACCAGTGTCTTGCTTTGTCTTTGAATGCGCTGACCTAAAGGAAGGGAAATTCAACCTTCTGGAGTCAAATCAAAACCTTATCTGTTGAGAAGTTTAATAATGCCAGGTTCACACTACACGATTGTGGGCCAGATTTCAGCCGCCTACAGTTTTTCATTGATCGCCGACAAAACCTCTGCTCTGGAAATCGGCATTGACTCTGCGCTCGCGCTGCCACGTAGAGTGAACTACTGAAAGACGCTCGCTGACCTGTTGCTAACTGATCACCCACCAGTTGCAGATGCCCGGCAAATATTCAACATGTTTAATATCTGGCTCAGTGGGCGACTGGGAGTCAGGAGTAGCGGCTACATACAGCCAATGAGATCACAGAAAGAGAGAACCAGGGATGTTTATGGAGCGTCTGACCAACCTACCGTCCCCACTGTTATATCATGAAATGAGGGAGCCTGTGAGTGAGTTCTCTATGAATAGGGGTGAATGGAGCTAAAAGTAAATAAAAATAATTATGAACTACTTGTTCTGAATATTTCTTTAGTTTTAGAAAGTAGAATAATGTATTTTACTAAAACAAACTAAGAAAGTGTTTCTGTATATTTTAGTTGATCTAAAGAAATCAGATTTACACTGTAAAGCACTAGCATTACTGCTGCATGATTGAAATGCTCTGAAGTATGAAGTTCAAAATGATAAAAAATTATGTCTGTGGTGCTGAAACATTTATAACATATTTATAAACTCTGATTTAACTCTGATTTGACTGATTTTGCATTATATGAACTCGTTCATGTTGGACTCACTTTAAGTGAGTATTCTCCTCTATAGAGATTCTTTGGAATGGTATCGCTAGTTTTTGTGTGAGTTTAGTTCTGGTGTGTTCTCGTGATAAACGTGTTTCTGGAGAGCAGCCAGGTGAGTCTGTGCTTTCCCGCAGTCAGAAATCGTGTAATTTGTGACCCTGTGTCGCTAATCAGTTATTTAGTGTGAAAGTCTCAACAACTGAAGGACTCAAAAAGTCATGTAGTGTGAACCTGGCATAAGAGAAACAGTTTTGTTAGGATGAATGGCCCAAAAGTCCTCTAATGCCGTATGCAGAATTAATCATTAGTTACTGAAAACATTTGGTTTAAGGTTATTGCTGCTGAGGGTATTAAGCTATTTAATGTGTGGAAACATTGCTAAATAAATAAATGTAAAAATATGTTATGGCAAATTTTGCTTAATTATTAAATCGTAGAACAAGATCTGTACAATTTTATAAACTTGGATTTACCTTTAAAAGCCAAATACAACATAATCAACAATGCAGTGATTCCCACCACCACGGCTACCCAAGTATCAAAACGAACCATGGAAATCCAGGAGTCCTAGAATCAGGTACAAATATTTTTAGGCAAATATTAAACTGGTAATCCTATGTATTTAAAATGCATGCATCTCACAGAACTGTAATAATTACAGTTAAAATGCAGGTGTTATTCAGAAAATGAGGAAAGAGCATTGTATAAGATCATTTTAAGTATTTGGATGTTATGATTTACCTCATTTGTCTGTGTTTCCTTGTCCACTTGCCTGTTTATAGGGGGTAAATTAAGATTACAGACATGTTACAGACAACAAAGATAAAATAATGCACAGTTACTGTAATAAATTGCATTTTTTCAAGGTTCCTTGGATGATCAAGAATAATGTGCACAGATCAGGTAGCAACACTGTTTGGTAATAAAAATAAAAAATAAAAAATGATGGGGAATTTTGGTGTTAAATGTCAGTGGAACTTTAC
Source organism: Astyanax mexicanus (assembly GCF_023375975.1). Taxonomy (NCBI): domain Eukaryota; kingdom Metazoa; phylum Chordata; class Actinopteri; order Characiformes; family Acestrorhamphidae; genus Astyanax; species Astyanax mexicanus. Next base: position 35,882,884 of record NC_064428.1, read on the forward strand.
AGTATATATATATATATATATACTTTACAGCATAATGAACACTGAACCAGTGCTGGATAGGGCATGGTTTTACAATATGAACATTCAAGCATATTCCAAATGTATTCTATAGTCAGACCCAGACACTGGGAATAACACCACCTACTGTCATGCTCATAAGGAAAGTTAATTCATATTTCAACCCAGATTTAATCTTAATCATAATAATAATAATTTCTGAACACAGTACCTTGGCTGGTCTGGCTTTTGTTTAAGCTTGTTCTTTTTAGTGTCAGGGAAAAAGCTAGTGAAGGAAAAGTTCAGGACTAGGACTGAATAAAAATGGCCTTCCAATTTGGGGGGGAATGGGGTAAAATAAAAAAGATTCATACTTTATATTGATACGTTATATAACAGGCATTTGCACTATGCTGTTGAACACCTACAAGAATCGTGCATTTGTTCACTGTGCTGCTTTGCTCTCGCAAACTCTACTGCCTGCTTTTAAAGACTCTGTGACACTTTTTCACTCCGGCAACTCTGGCCACACCATGGACACACCCCCATCTCTGCAGACACACTCTCAGAGATGCCCAAGCTTGCACTGCAAATTTAAATTATTTTATTAATTATTAATTAACTGTGTATTTGCACTGAAAATCAATGAATCTATCGGTTCATTTTTGCCCATGAGCCAACTGCCTGCATCTGCATCTCCCTCTAACCTTCATACAAGCATCAGGATATCTCTATATAGCGGCTCCTTCTCCATCAAAAATCAACTTTGTCTCAATTAAATGGATTTAAACAATCTGCACATTTTTTCCAGGCAAGTGCAATGTTTTCCCAATTCAATGAAGTCACCTCGCTCCTTCCAGAGCCACATGTGGCGGTTCAATCACATCTTTCTACTTCCTTCTCCCATGTGTGCATCTATAATAATCAACAGCCTCATAGGGATCTGCATCCCTTAACTGAGCACAGCCTTTTGAGTTTCTTTAAAATAGTAGAGCAGACTCTATTTTATCAAAACCACAAAATATTCATGAAAACATCCTGACAAAATACATAAATATTATGTTTACCTTTTACTTCTAAACGTCGGCCCTTCACCCATGGAGTGATCACTTCTCACAGACATGACATCAAAATTTTCTAGTGTTTTGTCGACCCACTGCAGGCACAAAGAGCAAAAAGAAACACATTAATATTTTATATGTACACATAACCCAAAATTTAAATCTTGATTAAGAAGTTAAGTACCTGTTGTTCCTAAAGCTCTCCTAAATATTCCTCAGCTACATAAAAACTCAGTAAAATCCAGTTAAACAGTTAATGGATTAAACACTGCAGTATTTATTTTTGTGACTGTATGTTTTTCAGAAAAAAGGCTGATTTATTTTAGAAATAACTTTAAGTTGAACAACTCAGGAACTTTTGCCTCAGCAAACCCGAGTGTGTATGAGGAAGTTCACTGATACTAAAAGTCACGACTGTCAGCACTACTTTTTAACATTTTCATGATCAATAAAACTGCAGTTGATTATCATGGTTTGAAAAACTGCACTGTAAAAAACAAAACTTAAAATTGTTCTGCTTAATGTGATTTTTAGGTCTGCTGAGTGAGAAATATTGAATTGCACCATATAGCAAACTAATCACCCCAACTAACTTTATTAAGTTTCTTGTTAAAAGTTGGTCCAAATAAATAATCTGTGTTGACAAAATTGACTAATTGTAGTTGAACCCTAGTCGAGGCCATGCCAACTACTCTGCACATGCTCAGTTTGACCCTTTATTTGATCGGGGTCTATGGAGCAATGTTAATCACATTATTTGCATATTGGGCGTGTCCTTCCAAGAGATTTCTGGTTGGCACAACTGCATGTTTTTTTTTTTTATCAAAACTTAAAAGACTGAGTTTATCTCAAAACACAAAAATGTAGTGCAGTAAGTTGCCTTAATATTTTGAGTTTTCTTAACTTTTTTATTTTTACAGTGTGAAAGATAGTGTAAAGGGAGATTTCCAAATCTCAGGTTTGGGGATTTTGCGATTGGAGGGATGTCATAATTAATCTCTTTGTTCACTTGTTCATAGCTTTGTTATTAACATGAACTGAATTTAGTCTTATTCAGCCTTATTGAGTTTTTAGTGCCACATAAAACAAATTCAACAAGCCCACAGAATGTGTTTAACTGGAAACCAAAACTAGAGCTTTTTACACTGTACAGAAGAACTGCATGCTCTCCTCTAGCTGTGGAGAAAAGAATATTTTACACAGTCTCAAATAACTCCCTGTTCCCTACATAGTGCACTACTTTAAAACAAATATGTGCTCTACAAATTAAAACTACACAATGTTTTTATGTGTATTATTTACCTCTTTGGTCAATTTTAGTCTGTCATCATTGATGGCTTCTTTTGCATCATCTGTGTTCTGGTGTAAATTCTCATGATACTCAAAATTCCCATAACTTTGAGTATCTAGAATGAAAGCACACACACACACACACACACAGTTTAACTGAGAGCTAATGCATTAGTTTGTGCTTTAACGACCATCAATAAAAACAAATTTTTCATTAACAGAACTGACCAGAGGGAATCACCAGTGTCTCAGCCCCCCAATGTCCTGAACCCTGAGAGAGTGAGAGAGAGAAATAGAAAAATACATAGAGAAATAAATATAAAGAGAGAAATAGAGAAATAAATAGAGAAAGATAGAGAAAGAGTGATAGAGATATAGAAAGAGATAAATAGAGAGAGATAGAGAAAGAGATAAATAGAGAGAGATAGAGAAAGAGAGATAAATAGAAATAGAGAAAGAGAGATAAATAGAGAGAGATAGAAAACGAGAGAGAGAGAGAAATATAGAGAGAATGATTAATTACTTTTGTGTAGCAGTGCAAACATTATAATGAATTTAACTAATATATTTGATTAAATGTATTATTTAAACTGCATTTATTCAGTCAGTGTCATTAAAATAATCTCTCTTATTGATTTATTTGTCTTTTGATTGGTCAGTTACCTTTACTGAAGCCTTTTCCTTCATCGTATTTTCTGTTGTATCCATGTCCTGATTGGCCGGTTTCTTTTTTGTTTCACCACCTCGCACTTTAGACTGTTGCTTGCCTCCAGGCTTCTGCACCTTGGGAATTTCTTTTATATCCTTTTCTGATTGGCAGCCTCCAAGTCACTGTGTTGATTACCTCCAGGGTTCTGCAGTGAGATTATTATATTTTATTAATCTCAATCAGAGACTCATCATAATACCATGGTGTGTTATTGAATGTGGACCTCAATATAAAACATTATTTATATTGAAGATCCAAGATCTTCTTAATACAGTTGTGGTCAAAAGTTTACATACACTTGTAAAAAAACATAATGTTATGGCTGTCTTGAGTTTTCAATAAGTTCTACAACTCTTATTTTTCTGTGATAGAGTGATCGGAACACATACATGTTTGTCACAAAAAACAGTCATAAAATTTGGTTCTTTCATAAATTTATTATGGGTCTGCTGAAAATGTCACCAAATCTGCTGGGTCAAAAATATACATACAGCAACATTAGTATTTGGTTACATGTCCCTTGGCCATTTTCACGGCAACTAGGCGCTTTTGGTAGCCATCCAGAAGGTCCTGGCAAGCTTCAGGTCGAATGTTTGACCACTCTTCTTGACAGAATTGGTGCAGTTCAGCTAAATGTGATGGTTTTCTTGCATGAACCCGTTTCTTTAGCACTGTCCACATGTTCTCAATGGGGTTTAAGTCAGGACTTTGGGAAGGCCATTCTAAAACCTTAATTCTAGCCTGGTTTAGCCATTCCTTTACCACTTTTGATGTGTGTTTTGGGTCATTGTCTTGTTGGAACACCCAACTGCGCCCAAGACCCAACCTTCGGGCTGATGTTTTTAAGTTTTCCTGCAGAATTTGGAGGTAATCCTCCTTCTTCATTATCCCATTTACTTTCTGCAAAGAACCAGTTCCACTGGCAGCAAAACATCCCCAGAGCATAATACTACCACCACCATGCTTGACAGTAGGCATGGTGTTCCTGGGATTAAAGGCCTCATCTTTTCTCCTCCAAACATATTGCTGGGTGTTGTGGCCAAACAGCTCAATTTTTGTTTCGTCTGACCAGAGAACTTTCCTCCAGAAGGTTTTATCTTTGTCCATGTGATCAGCAGCAAACTTCAGCCGAGTCTTAAGGTGCCTTTTCTGGAGCAAGGGCTTCTTTCTTGCACGGCAGCCTCTCAGTCCATGGCGATGTAAAACACGCTTGACTGTGGAGACTGACACCTGTGTTCCATCAGCTTCCAAATCCTTGCAGACCTGCTTCTTGGTGATTCTTGGTTGACTCTTGACCATCCTGACCAATCTCCTCTCGGCAGCATGTGATAGCTTGCGTTTTCTTCCTGATCGTGGCAGTGACACAACTGTTCCATGCACTTTATACTTGCGTATAATTGTCTGCACAGTTGCTCTTGGGACCTGTAGCTGCTTTGAAATGGCTCCAAGTGACTTCCCTGACTTGTTCAAGTCAATAATTCGCTTTTTCAGATCCACACTGAGTTCCTTTGACTTTCCCATTGTAGCTTTTGTAGCTGAGTCTAATCACTGGGTCAAATGAGCCCTATTTAAATGGGCTCATGAGAAGTCAACAGCTGTAGTCAATCAGAATCACTTACAAGAAGTGAAGAGGCCATGACATGAAGCTAATTTGATTGACACAACTCGCTACATCACCAAAATTGACAAATTTTGTTGCTGTATGTATATTTTTGACCCAGCAGATTTGGTGACATTTTCAGCAGACCCATAATAAATTTATGAAAGAACCAAATTTTATGACTGTTTTTTGTGACAAACATGTATGTGTTCCGATCACTCTATCACAGAAAAATAAGAGTTGTAGAACTTATTGAAAACTCAAGACAGCCATAACATTATGTTTTTTTACAAGTGTATGTAAACTTTTGACCACAACTGTATCTATCTAAGAAGTTAAGAATGTAATAATAGAGCATTTGTTTAGTTTTTAATTTACTTCTCACCTGTAAATGATTTGAGATGATGGGTTCTTGTGAGAGTGGTGTTAATCAGCAGGGATTGTAGCCAATGCTAACAGCAGCTATTGCTAACAGCAGCTAATGCTAACAGCAGCTAAAGCTAATGGTGTCGAAAACAACCCAAACCCTGCTCTCTAACCCTTCTTCAGCCACTGCTCCTCACCCAACATGCTCCTCACACAGTGAACAGTTACCTGATAAAGTGCAGGATCTGGAGAAATCTGAAGAAATCTGAAGAAATCTGGAGAAATCTGGGTTAAACTCGTTATTTTTCCTCTTCAGTTTGTTTCACTGCTCTTTTCTTTCCTCCTCCTGAACTTTGAGCTGCTTTCACTCTGCACAGATCTAATCTTCATCTACAGACACATCAGCATGGACTATAAAATAATGATTGGTCAGTCGGCTCCTGAGAGTGAGCTGATTCTTTTTTTTTTTGCCGCATGTGATTGGTGTGTCTACACTGAGCAAGAGAAGAATAGGAAGGGGAGTGCTCTTTTTTAGACGCTAGATAAACCTGGTTTATTAGTTACAGTTCTACAGTGTGAATCCCGTTCTGTTATAAAGTGTAATTATAACAGAGCGGGAATATATATTATATAAGTGTCCCAGTCCTGCTCCACGAACAGACTCCGAAAGTCTTTTGTCCCTCAGGCCTAAACTAAAGACTCTGTGACACTTTTTTACTACATGGTCACACCCCCATCCAGGGCCGGATTAAAAGAATGGGCTGAAAGGGCTGCAGCCCCGGGCCTCGCCACTAGGGGGGCCTCCGGTCGCTGAATGTCAAAGGACAAATTAAATAAAAAAAAACGAAAATTACAAGCAATAAAAAAGGAAAGAGCGACAGAATTATTACAGAAAACACCCAAATTAACCAGTGTGGAGTAGTCAGCCTGCTGTAGCAGCTACCACCAGCAAAGATGCACTGTGCTCTCTCTCTCTCTCGCTCTTCCGCAGTGCGGAGCTGAATTCAGCGCGGGGCTACAAATAATAATAATATAAATAATATAATACAATAATATAAAACTCAGTTTAGTTAAATAAATGAAGATGAGTAAGGACCTGTAAAGTTAATCGAATATTGTCAAATATAAAGGATAGGTTGAGGTTTTGATGAGCTGTTTCAATGACCTGAAACTGAAACATTTATTATTCTGCGCACTATCAAAAAGCCTTTGATTGTGTTTTAAATGAGTTTTTATTTTATATTAATTATTGTTTTATTCATCTGAAATATTTTTATTATTTTATTGATTAAATTATTTTTTTCTTCATAAGATATACATTCTTTATTTTTTATGTATCCATTTTAATGATCTTTTTAAAGTGTCCTATTTTTCCTTTTTTTGTGTATATATTTTATTCGTCTATAGTAAATGTATAGTAAATATAAGTAAAATATAGTAAATCAGTTTTTAATCAACCCTCAATCTATCTACAACCCCTGGCAAAAAGTATGGAATCACCAGTCTTGGATGAGCACTCCTTCAGACATTTCATTCTGTAAAACAAACTCTGATCAAAAACATGATACAATAATAATGTTATTCCAAAGTGCAACTTGTTGGCTTTCAGGAACACTCAAAGAAATGAAGAAAAAACATTGTGGAAGTCAGTGAATGTTACTTTTATTGACCAACCACAGGGAAAAAAATATGGAATCACTTAATTCTGAGGAAAAAAGTATGGAATCATGAAAAACAGATAAACAAAAGATGATTCAAAATACATCACTAGTATTTAGTTGCACCACCTTTGGCTTTTATAACGGCTTTCAGTCTCTGAGGCATGGACTTGATGAGTGACAAACAGTATTCTGCATCAATTTGGTGCCAACTCTCTTTGATAGCAGTTGCCAGATCAGCTTTGCAGGTCGGAGCCTTCTTGTGGACCATTTTTTTCAATTTCCACCACAGGTGTTCAATTGGGTTGAGATCTGGACTATTTGCAGGCCATGACATCGACTGAATGTGTCTTTCTCCAAGGAATGCCTTCACTGTTTTTGCCCTATGGCACGATGCATTGTCATCTTGGAAAATTATTTCATTATCTCCAAACATCTGTTCAATTGAAGGGATGAGAAAACTGTCCAAAATGTCAATGTAAACTTGTGCATTGATAGAAGAATTAACCACAGTCATCTCCCCAGTGCCTTTGCCTGACATGCAGCCCCATATCATCAAGGACTGTGGAAATTTGGTTGTTTTCTTCAGGCAGGCCTCTTCATAAATCTCACTGGAACGGCACCAAACAAAAGTTCCAGCATCATCACCTTGTCCAATGCAGATTCTTGACTCATCACTGAAGATAACTTTCATCCAGTCATCCACAGTCCATGATTGCCTCTCCTTAGCCCACTGCAGTCTTGTTCTTTTATGTTTAGGTGTCAATGATGGTTTTCTTTTAGCTTTCCTGTATTGAAATCCCATTTCCTTTAGGCGATTTCTTACGGTTCGGTCACATACATTGGCTCCAGCTTCTTCCCATTTATGCTTCATCTGTTTAGTTGTACTTTTTCGGTTTTCAAGACAAATGGCCTTAAGTTGCTTGTCTTGACGCTTTGATGTCTTTCTCGGTCTACCAGTACGCTTGGCTTTAACAACCATTCCATGCTGTTTGTATTTGGTCCATATCTTGGATACAGCTGACTGTGAACAGCCCACATCTTTAGCAACCATGCGTGAAGAGTTACCTTCTTCAAGAAGTTTCACAATCCTCTCTTTTGTTTCAAGAGACATTTCTCTTGTTGGAGCCATGGTTCTTGCCACTCTAATTCGTCCAGCAGCCCTCCAATGTGTCATGACTGCAGGTGTTTTTAACTGCGGACTAACGAGCAGATCTAATCTGAGGCAGGTGTCCATTTAGGGAAAGGAAATTGACTGGGTGTGTCCTTATTTTCTACCTTCAATTTGAGTGATTCCATACTTTTTTCCTCAGAATTGAGTGATTCCATATTTTTTTCCCTGTGGTTGGTCAATAAAAGTAACATTCACTGACTTCCACAATGTTTTTTCTTCATTTCTTTGAGTGTTCCTGAAAGCCAACAAGTTGCACTTCGGAATGACCTTATTATTGTATCATGTTTTTGATCAGAGTTTGTTTTACAGAATGAAATGTCTGAAGGAGTGCTCATCCAAGACTGGTGATTCCATACTTTTTGCCAGGGGTTGTATCTATCTATCTGTGTAAGTGTAATTATCGGTTATCATGCTGTCAAATTGTTTTAGATGAACTGAATCATTAGAATCTGATCACTAAAAAGATTCGTTCATAAGATTCTTTCATTCGAACAAATCTTTTGTGCTGTTCATCTGTACTGTACCGGAAAAGCTCCAGGTAAATTCAGATAGTACCAGATAAATACGAATTATAAGTAAATCAGTGGGTATTTCTGTTTTGTAAGGAGCTAAAAATGTTAATAAGAGAGTTAAAAGGTTATTAAAACAACCAGAGTGTAAATATGTGAAGTATAAGTTGAGTTAAAGTGTTTGTTTTAACTGCTAAAGCTGTAGGCTAGCAGGCGGAAGCTAGCAGCGATTAGCATTAGCGATTAGCATTAGCGATCAGGTTAAATATGTAAATATATCATGTTAAGTGTAAATTATGGCTGTTTGTAAGCTTAGCTTACAGTAAATTGCTCCAAAGTAAACAAACATTTCTTATTCTTAGCAGTTCTACAGGGTTTCAAAGGTGAAGTACAGTCCAGTACAAAGATTTCACATTTTGGTATTGAAGTCAAGTATTTACAATGATGAATGTAGTATTTACTGTTGTAGAAAAGAAAATGAAAGGTGGGTCAACACCCACCTCTCGTCCGGGGTACAACTCCCCTGCGTGTTCGTTTGATAGAGAGACAGACAGGTGGAGTGAAGTTGAAAGCAAACCAAGTATTTATTACAAAGCTCTGAATATTCAGGAGAACCCACACATGAAAGACCGTCTAACAGCCGTCCCAGCATAAGTTCTGACCCCCCTCTGATCTGACTCCATGTTTATACCCCAAATGACGTGAAACCTGCTGATGAGGCGTTGCTAAAATCATCTCATGTTAGTATGCATAATTTCACGTGTTAGTGCTCAAGTTTCACAGGTCTGACCGGACCATCAGTGTTTGGCCTTGACTGTATCCAGCCGGACAGTGTGGTATTGTTTTAAGAATTGACTGGGTCCAGTCAGACAGTGTGACATTGTTTCAGTAATTAGACAGTGCCGCCCTCCCTATGTGCGCGCGTCCTCCTCCCGCTTTGGTAGGTGAAGAACTTTGCACGCACAGAGTGAAAGGCCACACTGTTCGTCCCGAAGTCTCCTTTGTATCAATTTAGTTCATACAGAGTGCACTAGCTGATGATTGATTGTTAGTCAGAAACATGCAGTAAACAAAATGCTTCAAGCATAAGCTATACGTGTCGCACAATGGGTTCCATATATTATATGTTAATGTGTTAGTGGCGCGTGGTTAGTCCGCCATATAATAGGTCCTATGTGTTAGTAAACGCCTTATGTATCATGTGGGTTAATTTGTCATAATAAGGTTGGCGTTAGTCACATGCTTGATCAAACAGTGTTTTACTATATATGTAAAGAATATATTGTGATTATTGGTTAATCTTTTATATAAATGCGTGTAAAATACACTGTGAGTAAAAATGATCAAATGTAAGGTGAGTATTGGTTAATGCATATAAAATACAAGGTTTCACACAATGGTTATGTAATTATAGATACTAAGATAAGTAATCATAACTGAAAGATATTTGTCAATACACTCAAGGTAAAATAAACAGTTACTCTTCAATACTCTATATCAAGATCAGGGTTTGAAGAAAAACATATCACCAATGTTTATATTCACTGAGATGTTCTTCAAAAAGAAAGAAGAAAAGTCTTGCCAGAATTTAGATACAATGGAACATTAAAAAAAGTGTGATACTGATTTCACATTCAGAACAGAATCAGCCTCTTAAAGATCAGCTTCTTTTTTATGCTAATCTTTAATGCTAATCTAAAAAAACATCTCCTGGATGCTTGGTTTCTTTTTTATTTGCACATTTATTTTTTATTTTGTTGAGTCACACTTTGTTGATGTCCTTTGGTTCCGTTTGTTTCACTGTAAATAGTTGCAGATTTACAAACAATATATACATTTAGAGACCTGTTTATTTACTTGAGATGGGCCTTTGTTTTTATATGTAATCATTTATTTTTGTACAAATGAAGCCATATAAAACAACTATGTCTGCATCGGCATTTATTAAATCATTTGTTTAGTACAGCAACAAATATGAAACAAAAAATAAAAACAAGTATGATAAAACCTGCCCAAAATTTATAGCTTTGTGCCTCTTGTAACTCTGCCTTAAGTTTCATGTTCTCGTACTGCTCATCTCTTAATTCACTTGCCATCCTATTCAGCTTTTTTTGCTCTTCTGCTTTGATCACTTCTATGGCTTGACTCCATTTCAGTTCCTCCTCCTTCCTAAATTCTTCCTCCCTGTTCTCAAGTTTCATTTTCTCTTCTTTTATCTGTTTCATCAGCTCCTTCTTCTTTAGTTCCTCTTCCTCCCTGACGGCCAGCTGGACCTCACTATAAATCTCATTTGTGTACATGTATCCCATATTTTCATGTAGCATGAGCTTTATCTTTTGGAATAATTCTGTAACCTGAGTTCTGTCACTTCTGTCGTAGTTGTTGAAGACGTGGTATCTACCATCACAGGTTTCTACAAGATTCTGAAGCTCAACACTGTTACTGATGAACTTCTGAATGGGCTTCCTCTCCAGCAGATCTCCACCAGTGAACAGGATCATGGTGAACTTCACAGCTACTTCTCCAAAGTTCTCCTGAATCCACTTCACAGCGTTCACCTCCTCCTTGGTGAATCTCCCGATTCTGATCACCAGCAGGAAGACGTGAGGACCAGGAACGATCATGGAAATACAGTCAGGTGCATTCTGAGCTTCTTCATCTGACATTAACCAGGTATCCATGACCCCCGGAGTGTCCATTATAGTGACGTTTCTTCCGTCCACAACTTTGTTTTTCTTCTTACAGTCTTGAGTCACAGAAGCTGGAGATGCCTCGACTCTGAAAGCTTCTTCTCCCAGGATGGTGTTTCCTGAAGCACTCTTCCCAGCTCCAGTTTTACCCACCAGCATCAGTCTCAGCTCATGATGATCAATCTTTTGTTCTTCAAAAACAGAAAACTCAAGTCAGACTTAATATACATCTAATCCCTATAACTGGACACCCAGTTAAACAAATGACACAAAACATAATCATTTTAAATAAGAATATTAAGAACATTATCCAACATTAAATGTCTTCTTTGGGAAAAAATATGTGAATCTCTGGTAAATCAGTTTATTTAAAGGTGTAACTAAAGTGTTTCACTCAAACTGTTTGACAAACAGTTGACAAATAGGTGTGGGTTTAGAAGGCCGTATGCTTAAAGAGCATAAACTTGGGAGTTCACGATCACAGACTGGATTTTTACCATACAGATTTATGGAAGTGTGTCATGTCTTGTGGGCCAGATGGATTCAAATGTATTTGCATTGTCCACCAACACTATATATGAATTATTTAACTTTACTGTTTGTTTTAAACATACATTCAGATACAGCAGAGAGGCAATGCAGAATATCAGTAAAGATTTCAACTGTCGAAGCCAAGCGGCACACACCTTGGTAAAGGCCAAGGTGGAAGCGTGACAAAAGAGGCGGGCCTATGACATGAAGCTACGTGAAGTTTGGAGGTGTGTAGTGATGATCTAATCTGAAGCTACATGAAGTTTGGAGGTGTGTAGTGATTGGTGTAGTGACTCTGCAGAAAGTTGGTGAACTCTGTGCACTATGCTCCTCAGCATCCGCTGACCTCGCTCTGTTATTTTACACTGACAGAGCACAGAGTCGCTGTCATTCCCAGTCTCTTCCACTGTGTTATAATATCACTGACAGTTGGCTGTGGAATATTTAGTAGTGAGTAGTGAGGAAATTGCACGACTGGACTTGTTGCACAGGTGTTGCACCCTACAGTATCACGGTACCACAGTGCTGGAGTTCACTGAGCTCCTGAGAGACTGAGACTCATTCTTTCACTAATGTGTGTAGATGCAGTCCCAGCATGCCTAGCTGCTGTTTTTATTATATACCTGTGGAATCACATGAAAGTGAATCAGGAACGCCTGAGTTTGATTTAGATGGGTGAGTGAATACTGTGCTAATATTGTTCTGGATTTACCTTTGAAAGCCACACCCAACATAATAAACAATGCAATGGCTCCAACCACAAAGGCCATCCAAGGATGAAGGCAATCCAAGGAAATCCAAGCGCGGGTTCTCTGCCAAAATCAGGAGAAAGCATTTTCAGGCAAATATCATTCTGGTATCACATGGGGCCCTATTTTAACGATCTATAGCGCACTAGTTAATTGCGCTTTGGGCAGCTGGATTTAGGGGAGTGTGTCTTTGGTATTGTGAGGGCGCGAAAAATACGCCTTGCGCAGCTCCATCGGCGGCAGTGCGCCAGAATTCATTCCCTTTAAGACGGAGGTGTGCTCTGACTTCTGTGCATTCCTAGTTTAAGTGCGCATAAACTGACTGACACTGTGAAGACACACCAGCAGCTCAAATAAGAGAAGGGTAATGTTATTTTATTCTTTATTCTGTTTATTGTTTATGTAAAAACTGGGTTTGCAGCACTGAATATTAATCAAGCAATCAACTATTTACACTGGAGGGGGACCCTCATTTACAATGCCGCTGAGCATTTACAGTTTAAAAGTGTCACGTCTCTAGGCTCTCCTTTCACACTCCAGAACTCCATTTCCCATAAACCCACTGGCGATGACATCACCGTCAGCCGTTCACCTTCACCCAATCGCGTTGCGCTCCCCCGTTCAGAGTCACCTGTGTTCTAGGAAGTTCCGGTTCAACGTATTTCTCTGTTTTGTATATAACCTTTCAGTTGGCGTCTGTTCTTTGCGAGGTATTGTCGACTCATGTTGCGTACTGAGCGTTTTTCCCAAAACTTTTTCTGCCTGCCCTTTTGTTATGACCCTTTTTTCTGTATTACGGATTTTGCCTTTTGTCTTTGCCCTTTTTGGATTTATTGTATTATCGGACTGTCTCTCTTGCTTCGGATCTTGGACTGTTTTCGCTACTACATCTCCTGTTTACGCTGTGAGTTTTGTTAAATCTGTTATCTGGCTGTGTTATCCTGTATTCGGCTCTGTGAATAAACCAGTCTTTACATTTTATTCGGCGAGCGTCACTCCTATCTGTCTGGCGTTACAAAAAGGGATTAAAAATATTTTTAAAAAATTAAAAATAAAAACTGACATTTACTATAGACGAATAAAAAATATATGTAAAAGCAAAAATAGGGCATTTTAAAAAGATCATAAAAATTGATACATAAATTTATATCTTATGAAGACAATAATAATAATAGTAGTGAAAGTAAAGTAAAATGATAAGAACGATTTGAATGTCGGCGGCGCGAGCAGTCGCAGCGGACACTCGGGGAGCAAAACATTTTGTTTTTTTTTGTTGTATATAATCTGATCTGAACTCGCAACCATGCAAGAGTTCGCTATGAGAACAACTGGCACCCACATTTACGACCGACAGACCCTCCTAAACCTGCAAAATCAACCAAAAACTGGACTTACAGATGGTCTACGAGCAGAGCTACGCGCGCTAGGCCTGCTAAGATCCGCGGCATTTTCTGAGCCTGCTAGCCGGAAGAGGGCTCCCCGCAAGCGGTGCGCGAGGAGCCGGAAGCAAGGTAAGTGAGCCGGAGTCCGCGCAAAGCTAATGGCTAACTCCAGCCGGCCAGCGGTTCCATCTCTCCTCCTTTCCACCATCCGCTCCCTCGCGAGTAAGCTAGACTATCTCCGGCTCCAGCGGACAACCCAGCGCGAGTTCAGGAACTGATGTGTGTTTGTTTTCACGGAGATGTGGTTAACAGACTCCATCCCGGACTCCGCCATTGAGGTGAGCGGCATGCTATGCTTCTGCGCGGATCGCGATGCCGGCCTTTCTGGCAAATTCCGCGGAGGTGGTTTGTTTGTTTACATCAACACAGCATGGTGTAACAACGCTGCACTGATCTCCAGCTACTGCTCGCCGCTGTTGTCAGAGCCAGGCCATTCTACTTGCCCAGAGCGCTTAGCAATGTGTACATAATAGCAGTGTATCTAGCACCCAGTGCTAATGCTATCGGTGCTAATGCTAATGCTCTGCAAGAACTGTACACTGTTATCTCCAAGCTCCAGAACTCACACCCCGACGGACTGTTTATTGTTGCTGGTGATTTCAATCACAGTAACCTGAAGGCTCTGCTGCCCAGCTTTCACCAACATGTGGATTTTCCAACTCGTGGAGCTAACGTACTGGATTGTGTTTACACTAACCTTCCCGGTGCGTACAGAGCAGAGCCCCACCCCCACTACGACTACTCGGACCATATCTCTGTAATGCTAATTCCAGCATACAGACAGCTCATCAGACGTGCCAAAACAGAGAAGAAGCAAGTTACAACCTGGCCTCCAGGAGCCATCTCTGCTCTTCAGGACTGTTTTGAGCACACTGACTGGGACATGTTCAGAGAAGCTGCTACTTCTGATGACTCCATCAACCTGGAGGAGTACACAGACTCAGTGACTGGCTACATCAGCAAGTGCATTGAGGATGTTACTGTCTCCAAAACCATCACAACCCGCCCCAACCAGAAGCCGTGGATGACTGCAGAGGTATATATATATATATATATACACACTAAATAATTATATAATAAAATAATTCAAATGAATAAAAAAAGAAACAATATATAACCATGGATTTTACTACACTTGTTATTTTTGTGATACAATGTTATTTATTAAAACGTTTTTTTTTTAATAAAACAGAGGTAATCCCGTGCCGCTCGCACTGCGAAATTTTAGAGCGCTGGACGAGATTTTAGTTAATTAATTAATATATCGTAATCAGCGTTAATATATTCCAAAAGTCCATTGCTATTTTAAGGACACGTGCACAAGGCATAAAAATAGACTGTTGACGATGGCAACACGCCATGTCTGTTTCTAAAAGGGTAATAATGGCTGCCCCTGCCCTTGGCGCCCCCGAGTTTTGACACTGATGTGACGCCATACATAAGTATGATTATTTACACAGACATAGACACACAAAACATTTTACACTATTGAACTTCTTTCTTTCTTTAGTCTGTTTATTTTTGGCAGGTTACATATTTATGCACACCTGAACCAAAAGATTCTGTATAATGATTGCAGGGCTTTGTATATTTTATGACATACCTTCTCTAACAGTTGTTTATTCTGATGTTTCATTTCATCCATTTCTTCTTTTACTTTCTGGAGCTCCTTCTTTATGCTCTCCACTGTTTCTCTGTGCTCTCTACAGTTTAAAAAGGAGGAATAAAATGTTACAAACTACATTCAAAAAAAGATTGAAAAAATATGACAAAAGGGGAGTTACTGTAATAATGGCCTTCCAATATTTACCAACTATAAAGAGAAAATGTGCACACTTGAACTGAAAACCTTAGTGTCTGGAGTTTTATATTCCATGTAAAAATGACAAAAGGAATAAATATTTGTAATGAAATAATGATCTGCACAATTCTGTAATATGTAGTTTGATCTGGATTTACCCAAAAGCTGATGTTATCTATAAATTCATTAAAGGTCATTGTATAATTATCATTTTAGGAATTCTGTTTTTATGACGTACCTTAAATTCTGTTGTTTCAAGCCATCCAATTCTTCCTTTATGTTGTGGAAATACTGTTGGCAATAAAGTGAAGATAAAATTTTTACTCCAGTAAAATTAAGAGTAGTACAGTGATCTTAATCAACAGATTTTAAGTGAAATAAATGTTCCTATTCTATCATCAATGTGGTTATAATCTATATCAGTGGTCTACTGCTGCACCAGAAGTTCCAGCACAAAGTAAACCAACATGGACACCTCTTTGTAATTTGCACAGTTGTCCTCCCGCACTGTGTGAATTACCTGCAGCTGCTCTTTTTTCTCTAGCGAGGCTTTTGCACTCGAAGGAGTGGTTTTGACAGTTTAGGGGCGGGGTCAGGGTCACCTCCCTTAGTGAATGCTATTGGCAGATATCTCTAGGGTTTGTGACTGACTGCCTACCTCCACGAGCCAAAGAAAATAGAGAAAGAAGGACAGCAGGAGATTTAGCCAACTATGCTAAAATCCAAACTTCGTACCATGGAACGAGCCTCTGCCTGGGTTTGCTCTTCTCCTGTCCTTCTTTCTCGCCCTTCTCCGCCCCCCTCATGCTGTTGGTAGTAGGCGGTCCGTTGGACCCCACCCACAAAATGTCAAAACCACCCCTTTCAACACTCAAGCGCAAAAGCCTCACTCAATCAAAAAGAGCTGCTTCAGGCAATTCACACAACTGTGAATTTGAGAGGAAAAAAATCACCCGAGATAAAAATGAAGCTTAAAGCAATATTTTGTTCAGTGCGCAAACAATTCTCTTTTTAATAGTAAATAGTAAAACATGCAGGTTAACTTTTTACACCTGGTATTTTTTTTGCGCCCCTGGCTTTTGACACTGATGTACCGCCATACACATGTTCCATTATTTACACAGACATAGACACTTAAAACATTTTACACTATTGCACTTCTTTCTTTCTTTCATTTGTTCTTTCAGCATGTTACGTATTTATGCACACCTGAACCAAAAGATTCTGTATAATGATTGCAGGGCTTTGTATATTTTATGACATACCTTCTCTAACAGTTGTTTATTCTGATGTTTCATTTCATCCATTTCTTCTTTTACTTTCTGGAGCTCCTTCTTTATGCTCTCCACTGTTTCTCTGTGCTCTCTACAGTTTAAAGAGGAGGAATAAAATGTTACAAACTACATTCAAAAAAAGATGGAAAAAATATGACAAAAGAGGAGTTACTGTAATAATGGCCTTCCAATATTTAACAACTATAAAGAGAAAATGTGCACACTTGAACTGAAAACCTTAGTGTCTGGAGTTTTATATTCCATGTAAAAATGACAAAAGGAATAAATATTTGTAATGAAATAATGATCTGCTCAATTCTGTAATATGTAGTTTGATCTGGATTTACCCAAAAGCTGATGTTATCTATAAATTCATTAAAGGTCATTGTATAATTATCATTTTAGGAATTCTCTTTTTATGACGTACCTTAAATTCTGTTGTTTCAAGCCATCCAATTCTTCCTTTATGTTGTGGAAATACTGTTGGCAATAAAGTGAAGATAAAATTTTTACTCCAGTAAAATTAAGAGTAGTACAGTGATCTTAATCAACAGATTTTAAGTGAAATAAATGTTCCTATTCTATCATCAATGTGGTTATAATCTATATCAGTGGTCTACTGCTGCACCAGAAGTTCCAGCACAAAGTAAACCAACATGGACACCTCTTTGTAATTTGCACAGTTGTCCTCCCGCACTGTGTGAATTACCTGCAGCTGCTCTTTTTGCTCTAGCGAGGCTTTTGCACTTTAAAGGGTGGTTTTGAAAGTTTAGGGGCGGGGTCAGGGTCACCTCCCTTAGTGAATGCTATTGGCAGATATCTCTAGGGTTTGTGACTGACTGCCTACCTCCACGAGCCAAAGAAATTAGAGAAAGAAGGACAGCAGGAGATTTAGCCAACTATGCTAAAATCCAAACTTCGTACCATGGAACGAGCCTCTGCCTGGGTTTGCTCTTCTCCTGTCCTTCTTTCTCGCCCTTCTCCGCCCCCCTCATGCTGTTGGTAGTAGGCGGTCCGTTGGACCCCACCCACAAAATGTCAAAACCACCTCTGTCAACACTCAAGCAAAAAGAGCTGCTCGTGAGTTTTACATTTGCGCTCATGAGAGTTAAATTTAAACATGCAAAATGTAAAACATGCTGGTTAATTTTTGCACCCCATATTTTTTACATTTTACACTATTGCACTTCTTTCTTTCTTTAGTCTGTTTATTTTTGGCAGGTTACGTATTTATGCACACATGAACCAAAAGATTCTGTATAATGATTGCAGGGCTTTGTATATTTTATGACATACCTTCTCTAACAGTTGTTTATTCTGATGTTTCATTTCATCCATTTCTTCTTTTACTTTCTGGAGCTCCTTCTTTATGCTCTCCACTGTTTCTCTGTGCTCTCTACAGTTTAAAAAGGAGGAATAAAATGTTACAGACAAACTACATACAAAAAAAGATGGAAAAAATATGACAAAAGGGGAGTTACTGTAATAATGGCCTTCCAATATTTACCAACAATAAAGAGAAAATGTGCACACTTCAGGTGGAAACCGTGAAGTGAAAACCTTAGTGTCTGGAGTTTTATATTCCATGTAAAAATGACAAAAGGAATAAATATTTGTAATGAAATAATGATCTGCACAATTCTGTAATATGTAGTTTGATCTGGATTTACCCAAAAGCTGATGTTATCTATAAATTCATTAAAGGTCATTGTATTATTATCATTTTAGGAATTCTCTTTTTATGACATACCTTCCAATTCCACCATCCAATTCTTCCTTTTTTTTCTGGAAATACTGTTGGCAATACAGTGAAGATAAAAATTTTACTCCAGTAAAATTAAGAGTAGTTCAGTGATTACAGTGGTTCTAATGTCTGACTGTTGCTTAATCAACAGATTTTAAGTGAAATAAATGTTCCTATTCTATCATCAATGTGGTTATAATCTATATCAGTGGTCTACTGCTGCACCAGAAGTTCCAGCACAAAGTAAACCAACATGGACACCTCTTTGTAATTTGCACAGTTGTCCTCCCGCACTGTGTGAATTACCTGCAGCTGCTCTTTTTGCTCTAGGGAGGCTTTTGCACTCGAAGGAGCGGTTTTGACAGTTTAGGGGCGGGGTCAGGGTCACCTCCTTCAGTGAATGCTATTGGCAGATATCTCTAGGGTTTGTGACGGACTGCCTACCTCCACGAGCCAAAGAAAATAGAGAAAGAAGGACAGCAGGAGATTTAGCTAACTATGCTAAAATCCAAACTTCGTACCATGGAACGAGCCTCTGCCTGGGTTTGCTCTTCTCCTGTCCTTCTTTCTCGCCCTTCTCCGCCCCCCTCATGCTGTTGGTAGTAGGCGGTCCGTTGGACCCCACCCACTAAATGTCAAAACCACCTCTGTCAACACTCAAGCGCAAAATCCTCAATCAAGCAAAAAGAGCTGCTCGTGAGTTTTACATTTGCGCTCATGAGAGTTAAATTTACACACGCAAAATGTAAAACATGCTGGTTAATTTTTGCACCCCATATTTTTTACATTTTACACTACTGTACTTCTTTCTTTCTTACGTTTGTTCTTTCAACATGTTACGTATTTATGCACACCTGAACCAAAAGATTCCGTATAATGATTGCAGGGATTTGTATATTTTATGACATACCTTAGGCAACAGTTTTCTATTCTGATGTTTCTTGCCAGCTACTTCTACTTTTTTTTTCTGGGAATCCTTTTTTTTGTGCTCCACTGGTTTTCCACTGTTTACAGAGGAGAAATAAAATGTTACAGACAAACTACATACAAAAAAAGATTAAAAAAATATGACAAAAGTGCAGTTACTTTTTAATTGTGATGGAAAATAATAAAAAATAGATTAAGCTGTGTAAGAACCCAAAAGAAACCCTTGTTTCTAAAACTGGAGGCCAGTGGAGAAGCATGACTACAGAATTAGGAACACTATACTAATATTGTGTACGGTCTGCGTTTGTGGTATAGAATCACAGCATTCACATGTTGGACACCCTGCTATGAGTTTCTGAATCATACTGTCATGATTGCATCACACAATTCATACAGGTGATTAAGGAGCACCTTCATGATCTTAAGCTTCAAATATGTTGTACAGAATTCAGATCCAGTGACTGTAAAAAAACAGGCTACAATTTATAGTCAAACTCATGAGGAATATTTAAAGCAGACCTGGGCATTGTACGGCCCGCTGACTATCTCTGTCCGGTCCACGTGAGACTGTTGGTAAATTATAAGGGAATAGTAAATCTGCCGCGCTGCACCAATAACGTGTGTGCGTGTCTAAACGGTGTATTATGGTAGCCGCGTGCACAGCGGAGCTAGAGAAATGGAGGCTCGCGCTCTCCTGCAGAGACTGAAAATAGAACAGAAACTAGTTTTACAGCTAAATAAAAATAATTTATCCAGATCTAATCAACAAATATACACCAGAAATACAACTACCTATCTATTGATCAGTATAACATTTTAGAAATCTTTGTCCTATAAAATAAGCAAATCAAATGGTTATCAAATGATACAGTCATATGAAAAAGTTTGGGCATTAATCTTACTCATTTTTAGTTCTAAATATTTGGGTGTTTGTAACAGCCGTTTCAGTTTGATATATATAATAACTGATGGACACAGTAATATTTCAGGATTGAAATGAGGTTTATTGTTTTTAAACAGAAAATGTGCAAAATGCATTAAACCAAAATTTGACCGGTGCAAAAGTATGGGCACCCTTATCATTTTATTGATTTGAATACTCATAACTACTTTTTACTGACTTACTGAAGCACAAAATTCATTGAACTTCTTTGAACTTCATAGCCAGGTGTATCCATTCATGAGAAAAGGTATTTAAGGTGGCCAATCGCAAGTTGTTCTCCTATTTGAATCTCCTCTGAAGAGTGGCATCATGGGCTCATCAAAACAACTCTCAAATGATCTAAAAACAAAGATTGTTCAACATAGTTGTTCAGGGGAAGGATACAAAAAGTTGTCTCAGAGATTTAACCTGTCAGTTTCCACTGTGAGGAACATAGTAAGGAAATGGAAGACCACAGGGACTGTTCTTGTTAAGCCCAGAAGTGGCAGGCCAAGAAAAATATCAGAGAGGCAGAGAAGAAGAATGGTGAGAACAGTCAAGGACAATCCACAGACCACCTCCAAAGAGCTGCAGCATCATCTTGCTGCAGATGGTGTCACTGTGCATCGGTCAACAATACAGCGCACTTTGCACAAGGAGAAGCTGTATGGGAGAGTGATGAGAAAGAATGCATATTGCACATTTTCTGTTAGTACAATAAACCTCATTTCAATGCTGAAATATTACTGTGTCCATCAGTTATCAAACTGAAATGTCTGTTGCAAACACCCAAATATTTACAACTAAAAATGATTAAGATTAATAGGGGTGCCCAAACTTTTTCATATGACTGTAACTGCTGAACATTGTGTAACATTGTTCATTGTATTCAATATGTATGTTTCCAGTAATAATACTGAAAAATAAGACAAGAATTTGGAGTCCTACAAAACATGGTTATTATATCACACCACTAAATTCTCCAAGATCTCTTTTTCATGTACTCAGGATATACATTTCAAGCAGTGGCGATTGCTCTAAGACTGCAAGGGAAGCTCAGCTTCCCCTAAAATGTAAAAAATAAGTGATTAAATATATACTGTTGTGTGTACATGTCACTGATTAAATATGAGCTACACCGCGCTGAACTTAGTTCAGAATCAGCTTCTTATCACTGGTAACGCCGCGGCTTTCCTCTCACTCATTCCCGCAGCTTCACAGCGCTGCTTTAAACAGTGCACAGACTTCAATAGCGGAGCAAAGCGCGCGGGGAAACGAGACGAGTCATTGGATAAACGCTGGGCTTTGTCCCGCCCATCGGACGCTCAGCGTCTCTGGGGGTCTATGGAGCAGTGGGCTGGCCTCGGCCGGCCCGGACGCTCAGCTTCTGCGTGATGATTGGATGATCTGTCTGAGGCGGAGTCCCTTTTTGATTGACAGCGAAATGAGCGAATCAGCGATCAGGGAGCATTTTCATTCTGTTCTGAGTTGAACCTGAGACTTTTCTAATCCTTAAAGCGGCATTTTCTTTCTATTAAAAACGACTAGCAACAAATCCAGCTTCTATTTCTGGTTCTTTTCTGTAGCTGCTTGTGTTTGGAGACTGATATCTATCACTCTTTCTGACTTCTATCACTCTTTTCTATCGCAGTTTCTGTCCAGCGTCTGTCCGCCCTCGACCGTCACAAAGCACTCACACCTCGCGCCAGTGCAAGCTGAGCATAATGTCAGACAGTTTTAATGTTGTGGACGGATTTTGGTGAAGCCATTTGATAGTCTTCCTTACAAAGATAAACTTAGAGTTAAACAGCAGCAGGGCAGATCAACTGCTCAGATTAATTTGGTGTAAAAGGTGGGAAAAGTAACAGGTCTTTTCAGCTGTTCTGGTTTGATAAAGTGAGCTGGTTGACTGGAAGTGCTGTAACAAATAAAATGTACTGATGTCCATTCCTCTTGATGAATCTCAGGACATAAATGAACAGGGGCCAGTAATAAGTATTGTGTTATTATTAAAAATAATTTAAATAATTTAAATAATAAAGGGAATATTTAAATATTTAAGGAAATTAAAACTGTCCAAAAAGGAACTAAATTTACCTGCATTTTTTCCTTTACCAACTTTTAAGATTTTGCGTAATGTTTTTTTTTACTGATTATTTTATGTTTGTTCATGTCATAGCGTCTTTTTTATGTAATTGTTCAATGTAAAGAATGGGTACCTTTTTGTTGTGTAGTGAAAACTTGAAAATAATGCCTTTTGTTTACGAAAAACAAAAAATCTCAGGGAGAGTAGAATTTTTGTATAAATAAAACTACATATGTTAAGATGTAGGCCGAAATTGAGCTTCCCCTCCTTGAAAGACCAGCATCCGCCACTGATTTCAAGTGATATTACTGTATCATTTTAAAGTAATGGGATGCCAAACGTATGAAAAAAACTATATTCAGTTGTTCATAAAACATTTGTTCACGCCCAAAACAGGCTAGATTTTTCTCACTGAACAAAAAACAGAACTGAGGTAGAAGAAACATACAACATACATTTTAACTGCATCGCTGTAACGTTTCATTTACTGTTCTTTGTTAAGTTAAAGTGATGCTGGTCTTTGATAAATGTGCTGTTTTATTTCAGGTTGTGGTGTTCTGTTTTAGTTAAAACAATGCAAAATGTTTAATCCACTACATTTTATTGTATTATTGTAATGTTTCATTTACTTTTTTGAATATAAAAAGGGTTCTTATAAATGCTGAATATATATATATATATATATATATATATTCGCCAGAACCAAGTTCAGTATATTAGTCTGGCCCTCTAAAACCGTTCCAATTTTTTATGTGGCCCCTTGGGAAAATGAATTGCCCACCCCTGATTAAAAGAGTGTTTCCTGGCTCTCAGTTAACCTCTCTGACAGTCACTGCTCTGTCCAGAAGAAATGCTTACTTGATGCCTTACTGACCAAACATACTTAGAAGAAGTGTAGTAATGCAGGTCTCGGGATCCGAATCAAAAGAAAAAATATCCCTTACTAAGGTTTGGACAGTTCAGATATGAGCATTTTGCTGTGTTGTCATTATTTGTTAGCATTTTCACCCAATAAAACAGAAGCTTGGAATCAGACGTGACTGGGTGTCTTCCTGCCTCAGAATCCTGCCTAATAGCATGTCTTACTTTTCAGACACAGTGATGATGAAGAACTGTAAACTGTAAAAAATCAAATACAGACTGACATTGTTCCACATATCTGCTTTACACTTTAAACAATATGAGCTGATTCAAATGTGACGTGATAAAGAGGCTGGAGTAGAGCTTCACTGCCTTACCTTTCAGGAAAGTTGGGCGGGGGAGATAGAGAGCGATTAGATTCATTATCTTCATCCTGTTGGCATGACTTTTTTTTTTAAACCACAAACAAAATAGGATTAGTCTGTGATATAATACAATTGTGCTCATATGTTTATATACGCTGGCCATTTTTCAGAGAATAAGCATAATAATACAAAAAGTTTCTTCAATTAATTGCTAGTGGTTGGGTGAAGTCATTTATTCTCAAATAAGAGGAGTGTTGATCTGTTTAATATGCAATGGCTTGCAAAAGTATTCATTCCCTGTGCACTTTTTGTCACCTTACAACCACAAGCTTAAATGTATTTTATTGAGATTTTAAGTGATAGACAAAGTCCAAATACAAAGTATTTACATAACTATATCAGAGTTAATGGGAAAATAGATGTACATTGTTTACTTATTTACTTTCTAAACGTGATTTAATTAAACATAACTTCAATATGTTCAAATAATGTACTTATTCCAAGTTCCTTAAGTCCAACAGGTTTTTTTTTCAGTTCAGTCTGACAGTATTTTTTTATTACTCATATATGGAAATGACAAAACACAAAAATTCAAAAAGTCAATTTTTGTTAAATGAAAACTGCTTTTTGTAGCAGTCTGTGTTCTGATTGGTTACCTTTTTAATTTTCTCTTTGGATTCATCCTTTTCTTTAGACTGTACGTCTTGGTTGTCCATATATAGCTGCATTAAACAGATGTGTCAAATTAATAAGCATATTAAATATTCAGCCTGATACAAAAAAAAATAACCAATTAACGTCAGCCATTGTCCGAATTGTAAAGTGGAATTAGAGCATGACTCTAATTCCACAATTCCGCACTATAAAAATCCCACAATTCATCATGGTCTATAGTACAACCCCTGGCAAAAAGTATGGAATCACCAGTCTTGGATGAGCACTCCTTCAGACATTTCATTCTGTAAAACAAACTCTGATCAAAAACATGATACAATAATAATGTTATTCCAAAGTGCAACTTGTTGGCTTTCAGGAACACTCAAAGAAATGAAGAAAAAACATTGTGGAAGTCAGTGAATGTTACTTTTATTGACCAACCACAGGGAAAAAAATATGGAATCACTCAATTCTGAGGAAAAAAGTATGGAATCACTCAAATTGAAGGTAGAAAATAAGGACACACCCAGTCAATTTCCTTTCCCTAAACGGACACCTGCCTCAGATAAGATCTGCTCGTTAGTCTGCAGTTAAAAACACCTGCAGTCATGACACCTTGGAGGGCTGCTGGACGAATTAGAGTGGCAAGAACCATGGCTCCAACAAGAGAAATGTCTCTTGAAACAAAAGAGAGGATTGTGAAACTTCTTGAAGAAGGTAACTCTTCACGCATGGTTGCTAAAGATGTGGGCTGTTCACAGTCAGCTGTATCCAAGATATGGACCAAATACAAACAGCATGGAATGGTTGTTAAAGCCAAGCGTACTGGTAGACCGAGAAAGACATCAAAGCGTCAAGACAAGCAACTTAAGGCCATTTGTCTTGAAAACCGAAAAAGTACAACTAAACAGATGAAGCATAAATGGGAAGAAGCTGGAGCCAATGTATGTGACCGAACCGTAAGAAATCGCCTAAAGGAAATGGGATTTCAATACAGGAAAGCTAAAAGAAAACCATCATTGACACCTAAACATAAAAGAACAAGACTGCAGTGGGCTAAGGAGAGGCAATCATGGACTGTGGATGACTGGATGAAAGTTATCTTCAGTGATGAGTCAAGAATCTGCATTGGACAAGGTGATGATGCTGGAACTTTTGTTTGGTGCCGTTCCAGTGAGATTTATGAAGAGGCCTGCCTGAAGAAAACAACCAAATTTCCACAGTCCTTGATGATATGGGGCTGCATGTCAGGCAAAGGCACTGGGGAGATGACTGTGGTTAATTCTTCTATCAATGCACAAGTTTACATTGACATTTTGGACAGTTTTCTCATCCCTTCAATTGAACAGATGTTTGGAGATAATGAAATAATTTTCCAAGATGACAATGCATCGTGCCATAGGGCAAAAACAGTGAAGGCATTCCTTGGAGAAAGACACATTCAGTCGATGTCATGGCCTGCAAATAGTCCAGATCTCAACCCAATTGAAAACCTGTGGTGGAAATTGAAAAAAATGGTCCACAAGAAGGCTCCGACCGGCAAAGCTGATCTGGCAACTGCTATCAAAGAGAGTTGGCACCAAATTGATGCAGAATACTGTTTGTCACTCATCAAGTCCATGCCTCAGAGACTGAAAGCCGTTATAAAAGCCAAAGGTGGTGCAACTAAATACTAGTGATGTATTTTGGAATCATCTTTTGTTTATCTGTTTTTCATGATTCCATACTTTTTTCCTCAGAATTGAGTGATTCCATATTTTTTTCCCTGTGGTTGGTCAATAAAAGTAACATTCACTGACTTCCACAATGTTTTTTCTTCATTTCTTTGAGTGTTCCTGAAAGCCAACAAGTTGCACTTTGGAATGACCTTATTATTGTATCATGTTTTTGATCGGAGTTTGTTTTACAGAATGAAATGTCTGAAGGAGTGCTCATCCAAGACTGGTGATTCCATACTTTTTGCCAGGGGTTGTAAATATCACTGCATACTACAAGAGCTAAATGTGTCACAAAATGCATTTCGTGTCTCACTACTAAGCAACCTGACAGCCATGTGGGGATATGTATGCATCTGAACTTCACATCTACAAATCAGTACGATGGTCGGTATGTCCTGCTGCCTGTGTGGTGTGCCTGCTTAAAATTCAGAAATCCTGATAACCAAGCTGAGATGTTCACAATTCGGTAAAAAAAGTTTCCTCTATCCAATTTATCATGCATTCTTTATTCCAGCACCACACTTTGGCTTTATCTCCCCTCATACAAGTATATAGAAGTATTTTAATTAACACCACTAATATAAATATAGTTACATTTTACATTTCTTACATTCTACATTTCTTACATTTAACTGCATGTGTGTAATATATTTGTGTTTAATACATTTTACATTAGGACACATGATCCTATACAATCAGAAAAGTAAATAAACAAAAATGTTTTTACATGCAATGAACAAAGTAACTAATCATAGTTACATAATAACGAACAGCATCCTCGCTCATTCCAGTTTCCATCAGCAGGACTAGATCTGTCTCTGCCAGGTTATCTACAGTATCTAAAACTACACGGTGTTCTGTCGAATTGTGCTACCTTGTCAAACCGTGCTGCCCTAGTTTATATTTATTTGTAAAAAAGAATACAAAAGAAAATGACCTACAATAACAATCAGAAGTGCTCTTCACTATTCATTGTTTCTCTTTGGTTTATTTGATGACTTTCTGCCACGAACATGATTTCCAGATAAAGAAGCATTCTAGCAATCCCGGTGTAAGCATGCATTATTGTGTTATGTCTTAAGCTGGTCTGTGTGTGTGTGTGTGTGTGTGTGTTACCTCGTCAAACACGTCTTGCTTGAGTTCTTCACCAGGAGCTTGTTCTATGGTCTTTATTTTTACCGGTTCAGCTTCATTTTCACCAGCTAGTGAGCAAATACACAACAATTTTCCTATTTAAACTCTGAAAAACAAATTGGGTTCATGGCAGCTTAATAGCTTCACACATCACACTAGAAAAAAAAGGATTCCAGCTAATAAATAACCCAATGGCACAAGTGGATATAACTGGAATCAATCATTTGTTGTAAAAAAATATTATTTAGTCATTATTCTGGTAACTAAACTAGAAATAGCATCACAATCAGCACCAAGTTCCATTCTGACCATCTAATATTCTCCTGCCAAAAGTGTAGAAAATAAAGCTCCAATGGGAAAGATGAAAGTGAAGCTACTGATTATAGATTTATAAAGACAGAATCTATCCTACTATTTTACAGCTGGAACCAGTTATTCTGTTAGCTAAGCTAGCACTAGCATTACTAACAGCTTTCTTCTTTGTCCTAGTGAGCATTATTTACTCTTTTAAGCTACAGTTCGTAGATAGAGGTTTTCTGCATGCTAAAATAAGAACTGAATGTTAAATTCAGAGCTTAAAGCAAAGCAAAGCTGCTTTTCATTCATTTTCAGCACTGACCTGTAGAGGTCGTCTGTGTCTCATCTCCATGATCTGAGTCAAGTGTCTAAGAGAAAAACAGCACGAGAAATGACTTAGCAGTGTACTGACAGTCTGACAGTTTTTTTTATTATTCATGTATGGAAATGGAAAAACACCAAAATTCTGCATCATCAATTTTTGTTAAATTAAAACTGCTTTTTGTAGCAGTCTGTGTTCTGATTGGTTACCTTTTTAATTTTCTCTTTGGATTCATCCTTTTCTTTAGACTGTACGTCTTGGTTGTCCATATATAGCTGCATTAAACAGATGTGTCAAATTAATAAACACATTATATATTGAGCCTGATACAAAAAAAAAATAACCAATTAACGTCAGCCATTGTCCGAATTGTAAAGTGGAATTAGAGCATGACTCTAATTCCACAATTCCGCACTATAAAAATCCCACAGTTCATCATGGTCTATAGTAAATATCACTGCATACTACAAGAGCTAAATGTGTCACAAAATGCATTTCGTGTCTCACTACTAAGCAACCTGACAGCCACGTGGTTCTCTTTCACATGGGCTGCACCTGCACATTGGGGATATGTATGCATCTGAACTTCACATCTACAAATCAATACGATGGTCGGTATGTCCTGCTGCCTGTGTGGTGTGCC
Source organism: Astyanax mexicanus (assembly GCF_023375975.1). Lineage (NCBI taxonomy): Eukaryota > Metazoa > Chordata > Actinopteri > Characiformes > Acestrorhamphidae > Astyanax > Astyanax mexicanus. Next base: position 35,911,411 of record NC_064428.1, read on the forward strand.
TGCTTAAAATTCAGAAATCCTGATAACCAAGCTGAGATGTTTATATTACAGTTTTTCTCAATTGGTTTGGCTCATTTCTTGAAACTGAGATGACATTTTCAAAATAACATGGACAAATCCCCAAACTAACTTGCGGTTCCTCACAACAGAATGGCATTTCTCATTGCTTTCATCACATTTCAAATGCTTTATACATGTCTCAAGCACTTAGTACATCTTTGCAAATGGTTATGTACAAGTAGCCTACACTTAACACAATCATCCTACATTTAGTACATTTTCCAAAAGAATGCATCTTGTTGATCTATCCCAGTTGGTTGGTTCTCAGTGTAATGGTTGTTCTCTTCAAAACATGTCAGCACAATTTCATCGTATAAGTCATCATCTGCAGAATAGTCTGCTCAATTGTCAAAATGAGTTAAGAAGTTGTAATACAATACAATACACATATTTTGGAACATTTCATAAGTTCATGACAATCAGGTGAGTAGGTAACAGGTGAAAGCAGGTTTTGACGAGAAGGAGTTTCCCTCTTTACAGGTGTTGTCTATGATTTTGAATGCTGGCATTGCTGTACATATACAGCTTGGCCTGGTACTAGTACTTTGATGCTAGTCCTGTGATGATATAACAGGTGATCAGTGTAGAGGATGGCTCAGGCATTCACAACGCTTCTTCCCACGGTGCATTGCTAAAGAACACATCAGATGCGATGTTGATTTATGGCTAAACAGACTGCAGCGGATGGATGGCCAGAAAGATGACCAGGAGAGAGAGGGGAGTGACACAGAGTAGTCAGAATGTTACTGTATTTCATTTGTGATGCTTGACAGTTTTTTTTACATACTATAATGTATTTTGTTTTGTTTTTGCAGGTTTTTGTATTTAGATAGATAGCTAGATAGCTAGATAGATAGATAGATAGATAGATACTTTATTTATCCCGAAGGGATTTTGTATACATAGTATATTTGATACATTTTCCTTAGTATTTTTTTTTCTTTTCTACCTACAGTAATGTGTAAAAATGTACTTGTGAATAAAAATAGTTACAATTTCCTCAGCAGAAAGAGTGCAGTGTGTGTGGTGTGAACATTGTATTCCTTTAGCTAGACCTCTGCCATAAAGGCAAAACATCTAAGCATTTTGACTTGCAGTACTTACACAATGCCAAAGGGACAATGCATTTTGGGGGCACTGATGATTTGTGTGAGAAAGGACATTAGTTTTGACTCATGGGTAAACTGTTTTTGGAGTGATATGAGCATTTGATGAGGATCCATGTAGTTGTGCTGCACCATCCAGTTTATTTTGACAGAAGGATGAAATGAATGAAAATGTGCCAAAGCAATTGAGAAGGATCTATGCCATTTTTATGGTACTGACTATTTATATGGGAGAGGGACTTCCTTTTGAAGCAAGAATGAACGTTTTTGGAGACATATGACATTTTGCTGGTTATCTGAAGTGTTGCGAAGAACTGTAAGTCTGTTTGGCCAATTTACCTTATAGCTATAGGAATGTCATCTCAGTTTAAAGAAATGAGCCAAACCAATTGAGAAAAACTGAAAGATAAAAAAAAGTTTCCTCAATCCAATTTATCATTCCTTCTTCATTCCAGCACCACACGTTGGCTTTATCTCCCCTCATACAAGTATATAGAAGTATTTTAATTAACACCACTAATATAAATATAATTACATTTTACATTTCTTACAAGAACATGTGTGATTTATCAGTTATTCACAGAACATAGTTGTGATTAATCAGATTTTTTTTTGATTGACACCACTACAAAAAATAAACTGCATGTGTGTAATATATACGTGTTTAATACATTTTATGTTAGGACACATTATCCTATACAATCAGAAAAGTAAATAAACAAAAATGTTTTTGCATGCATTGAACAAAGTAACTACTCATACATAATAACGAACAGCATCCTCGCTCATTCCAGTTTCCATCAGCAGGACTAGATCTGTCTCTGCCAGGTTATCTACAGCAGGGGTCACCAACCTTTTTGAACCTGAGAGCTACTTCTTGGGTACCAATTAATGCGAAGGGCTACCAGTTTGATACACACTCGTGAAATTACAAATTTTCTCAATTTACCTTTAATTATATGTTATTATTAATAATTAATGACATTCATCTATGTGAAGACACAGATATCAATAGGCAACACTATTATTATAAATCTCTGCAAGTGTTTACATTTTATATTATATTTTAATATAATATTACATATTATATTACATTATATTGTATAATAATATATAAACTATAGGCTATCTCTAAGCTAATATTAATGTAATATAATCTAAAATTACATCAATGCAACTGTGATTAAAAAAAAAAAAGAATAGCAACAAAAATGCTATTTTTAGACCAGGCCTGCGGGCTACTCATAAGGTCCTTGCGGGCTACCTGGTGCCCGCGGGCACCATGTTGGTGACCCCTGATCTACAGTATCTAAAACAACCCGGTGTTCTGTCGAATTGTGCTACCTTGTCAAACCGTGCTGCCCTAGTTTATATTTATTTGTAAAAATACAAAAGAAGCACCATATTAGAACATATTTCCAGTAGATGTAGCGTTAGTATATTTGGATAGCAAAAATCACTGTATCTTAGTAAAGGTACGGCAATGAGAGGTCAATACAAACTTCTGTTGTATTTTTTCCAAATAATCATTATTGTATGTATTAATATTAATTTCCATTTACACTTTTGTGCAATGACAGTGAGTCCAGGGTGTTTAATGCATACACAAAAAACAGATTTATTATGAAAAAATGCGCAGTGCCTTAAGGAAGCATGTATCGGTGGGTAGTATAACTCGACAGAACACCCGACAAACCTGTCTTGGCAGGTGTGTCTTCCTATCAAACCAGATTTCCCTTGTTTTATTGTTGTGCGTTAGTTAATTTAATAAATGTAAACTAAAAAACTAAATGTAGTAACAGCGATATGATAAGTTTCGTATTTATCCGGAAATGTGCAGCACCCCCCCCCCCCCCCTCCACACACACTCCTTTCGTCAGAGTTAGCAATCCTAACACAATGCTTCTTTTTAACTCAATTTTGATCAAATGTGTAGATTATGTATTATTTCAGATCCAAATCTTAAATCTTAAGCTGATAAACTACAAAATCATCTATATTTAGACTCCTTCCAGTGCTAACAGCATCTAATGCTAACTTTTAAAATTCTAACAGCGTTGAAAACAACCCATAATATGTCCTCTAAACCTACTTTAAATACTTTACTATACACACACAGACCGTATTTACCTGATAAAGAGCAGGATCTGGAGAAATGTTGGCTATAGTCGTTAATTTTTTCCTTCAGCTTGTTTCAGTACTTCCCTGAACTTTACCTCGTTTAATGGTCGACTTTCGGTCTGATCTGTATCTACACAGCACACACACATCAGCACGGAGTATAGTCTGTAGATCAGATACTCTCCAGCTCGCTCTGACTGTCTCCTCAAGAACCAATCAGATTGTCTGTGAGTCTCAGCGCGATAACTTTCACTTTCGCTTTCCCCAGCGTTCATCTCACACACTCGGGTTTTTTAATAAACTAACAAACACAAAAAATAAGTAAAGGGTGTTGATGCACAGGTGAGAGGCTCGCGGGAGTAAAATAAGCGAGTGAGCCCCTGTAGTGGGCAGGCACAGTTTAACTGATGGCAGCTGCGTTGCGCATGTGCGGGGCCCGCGTGTTTGTGTGTGTGTGTGTGTGTGTGTGTGTATGTTCACACTCCAATATAGAAAATGCTAACTACTGCATTAGCTTTAGCAGCTAAGCTACAAATATTCACCAAAAAACAACAATGCTATATTCTTAGCCAGCTTGCATACACTTGTACTAACGGTTCTTTGGACGCACACAAACACATCGTCCCAAATATCTCTTAACACACTCAAAAGCTGCTCAACCGGCTCCTCACATCCCTCAGAGCATGCGCAATGGAAATTTCCAGTCCTTCAGATGCAGTTCACTAACTGACCTCTAAGGGACGCTGTTCGCACAATCTCCACACATTCATCCGATCTTCACAACAAGTGGAGACAGGAATCTGTTAGATGTAAACTCATTTCTACTGTTTCATTTGACTTTATTTGAAAGATTTTAGATAATTACTGTGTTATGTTACATGTATAATATCATGTTGTTTTCCTGTTTAGAATTTTTATACTTATTAGGAGCTGTTTTCCAACATGAGGAAATATGTAGGGAGAGAGGTCAGTGAAAAAACATATGCAATTTGGGCATGCATAAAAACATTAGGCAACAAACTTGTGTTGACTCATTTAATAATAAAGCTATACATACCTAATACATACTATAGATTTGTCTAAAACTGTGGGTATTAAAAAGAGTTTATTCTGCTTCTGTTGGAGTATCTGTCTCTACTGTCCAGAGAAGACTTTCTTTTTTTTTATTCTCTTTATTGCAGATATTGAAGAATTGAAATCAAGAACACAAACAAAAGCACATAAACAGAAATAATGGTGCAGAGATATAGAAAAAAGATAATGCCAATACAAACAAACCCAGATAGAATACACCATATGAAGGAGAATATGCTAAATAAAAATAAAAAATAATAATCCCCTTGAACTAAATAGGTCATCTACTGGAAGTTGGGGAAAAAGGGAAAAAAAACTAAAAAAGGCGACCAGCACCTATAATCATTTTTCACAGAGCCCCTTAATTTTTTGTGAGTGATTTCTTACAGTTTTTCTCCATTGGTTTGGCTCATTTCTTGAAACTGAGATGACATTCTCAAAATAACATGGACAAATTCCCAAACTAACTTGCAGTTTCTCATAACAGAATGGCATTTCTCATTGCTTTCATCACATTTCAAATGCTTTATACATGTCTCAAGCACTTAGTACATCTTTGCAAATGGTTTGGTACAAGTAGCCTACACTTAACACAATCATCCTACATTTAGTACATTTTCCAAAAGAATGCATCTTGTTGATCTATCTTAATTGGTTAGTTCTCAGTGTAATGGTTGTTCTCTTCAAAACATGTCAGCACAATTTCATCATATAAGTCATCATCTGCAGAATAGTCTGCTCAATTCTCAAAATGAATTAAGAAATTGTAATACAATACAGAACACATATTTTGGAACATTTCATAAATTCATTACAATCAGGTGAGTAGGTAACAGGTGAAAGCAGGTTTTGGCGAAAATGAGTGTCCCACATTACTGGTGACCAATCCATCAGTTTGTTGTCTATTATTTTGAATGCTGGCATTGCTCTATATACAGTGGATATAAAAAGTCTACACACCCCTGTTCAAATGCCAGGTTTTTGTGTTGTAAAAAAAATTAAAGCAAGACAAATAATTTCATAACTTTTTTCACATTTAATGTGACCTATAACCTCTACAATGCAATTGAAAAACAAACATAAATCTTTACAGCGAAAAAATATAAAACAAAAAACTTAAAATCACCTGGTTAAATACATATAACTAATACTTTGTTGCAACATCTTTTGCATTTATTACAGCACTCAGTCTTTTTGGGTAGGAACCTATCAGCGTGACACATCTTGATGTGATTGAGAAAAACTGTAACATAAGAAGAATAGGAAATAATTTTACCAGGAATAAAAACATTTAATGTTTCCCACAAATCTGAATTGGAAATAGAATCTGTTTTATTAGCATCTAGGAAACAAAATACTATAAATAATAAAAAATACTAGATTTTTAAAATATTTGAACAAAACTATTTGTATGAGTGCATCACTGAGTTACAGTTTTTCTCAATTGGTTTGGCTCATTTCTTGAAACTGAGATGACATTCCTATAACTAAAAGGTAAATTGGCCAAACAGACTTACAGTTCTTCACAACACTTCAGATAACCAGCAAAATGTCATATGTCTCCAAAAACGTTCATTCTTGCTTCAAAATGAAGTCTTTCTCCCATATAAATAGTCAGTACCATAAAAATGGCATAGATCCTTCTCAATTGCTTTGGCACATTTTCATTAATTTTGTCCATCTGTCAAAATAAACTGGACGGTGCAGCAAAACTACATGGATCCTCATCACTGCTCATATCGCTCCAAAAACAGTTTACCCACGTGTCAAAACTGATTTCCTTTCTCACACAAATCATCAGTGCCCCCAAAATGCATTGTCCCTTTGGCATTGTGTAAGTACTGCAAGTCAAAATGCTTAGATGTTTTGTCTTTATGGCAGAGGTCTAGCTAAAGGAATACAATGTTCACACCACACACACTGCACTCTTTCTGCTGAGGAAATTGTAACTATTTTTATTTACAAGTACATTTTTACACATTACTGTAGGTAGAAAGAAAAGAAAATACTAAGGAAAATGTATCAAATATACTATGTATACAAATTACAAAAACCTGCAAAAACAAAACAAAATACATTACAGTAGGTAAAAAAATAGTCAAGCATCACAAATGCAATACAGTAACATTCTGACTACTCTGTGTCACTCCCCTCTCTCCATCACCTTCCTGGCCATCCATCCGCTGCAGTCTGTTTGGCCATAAATTCTCATCAACATTGCATCTGATATGTTCTTTAGCAATGCACTGTGGGAAGAATGCCTGAGCCATCCTCTACACTGATCGCCACAGGACTATATAATCATTATATCATCACAGGACTATATCATCGTTATATAATCACAGGACTAGCATCAAAGAACTAGCACCAGGCCAAGATGTATACAGTGGATAGAAAAAGTCTACACACCCCTGTTCAAATGGTAGGTTTTTGTGATGTAAAAAAAATTACAATAAGACAAATCATTTCTACCTATAATGTGACCTATAACCTGTACAATGCAATTGAAAAACAAACAGAAATCTTTCAGGGAGGTGAAGTAAAAATAAACAACTGAGATATTGAGGTTGCATAAGTGTGCACACCCTTTTATAACTAGGGGTGTTGCTGTGTTCAAATTTAACCAATAACCTTCAAACTCACTTTAAATTGGAGTCAGCACACACCTGTCAACAATTAAAGTGCCTCTGATCAACTCCAAATAAAGTTTAACTGTTCTAGTAGGCTTGTCCTGATATTTTTGTAGCCACATCTTTCAGCACAAGCCATGGTCCACAAAGAGATGCCAGAGCATCAGCGGTATCTCATTATTCATAGATATCAGTCAAGTGAAGGCTACAAAAGTCATTAAATATACCATGGAACACTTTGAAAACTGTCATCATCAAGAGGAGAAAACATGGCACAACAAGACATTACCAAGAACAAGACATTTGACAAAAATTGATGATAAGACAAGCAGAAAATTGGTCAAGGAGGCTGCCAAGAGGCCGACAGCAGCACTGAAGGAGCTGCAAGAATTTCTGGCAAGTACTGGCTGTGTAGTACATGTGACAACAATCTGCCGACTTCTTCATATGTCTGTGCAAAACAAACATCCAGAAAACATCTAAGCTCTACTTAATTTTCCAAAAATTCATCTGATATCTACCAAACGCATGTGGGAAAATGTGTTATGGTTTAATGAAACCAAGGTTAAATGTTTTGGACATAATTCCAAAAGGTATATTAGGCGCAAAAGCAACACTGCTCGTCACCAAAAGAACAGCATACCTACAGTGAAGCATGGTGGTGGCAGCATCATACTTTGGGGCTGTTTTTCTTCAGCTGGAACTGGGGCTTTATTCAGGGTGGACGGAATTTTGAACAGTTCCAAATACCAGTCAGTATTGGCAAAAACCTTCGGCCTCTGGTAGAAAACTGATCTGTCAGCACAACAATGACACAAAGGACACATCTAAATCAACAAAAGAATGGCTTCAGCGGTATAAGATTAAGGCTTTGGAATGGCCCAGCCTGAATCCAGACCTGAATCCCATTGAACATCTGTGGGGTAATCTGAAGAGGGCTGGGCACAGAAGATGCCCTCACATTTTGTCAGATTTTGAGCAGTTATGCAAAGAAGAGTGGGCAAATTTTGCCACATCAAGATGTGTCACGCTGATAGGTTCCTACCCAAAAAGACTGAGTGCTGTAATAGATGCAAAAGATGTTGCAACAAAGTATTAGTTATATGTATTTAACCAGGTGATTTTAAGTTTTTTGTTTTATATTTTTTCGCTGTAAAGATTTATGTTTGTTTTTCAATTGCATTGTACAGGTTATAGGTCACATTAAATGTGAAAAATGTTATGAAATTATTTGTCTTGCTTTAATTTTTTTACAACACAAAAACCTGGCATTTGAACAGGGGTGTGTAGACTTTTTATATCCACTGTATATAGAGCAATGCCAGCATTCAAAATAATAGACAACAAACTGATGGATTGGTCACCAGTAATGTGGGACACTCATTTTCATCAAAACCTGCTTTCACCTGTTACCTACTCACCTGATTGTAATGAATTTATGAAATGTTCCAAAATATGTGTTCTGTATTGTATTACAATTTCTTAATCCATTTTGAGAATTGAGCAGACTGTTCTGCAGATGATGACTTATACGATGAAATTGTGCTGACATGTTTTGAAGAGAACAACCATTACACTGAGAACTAACCAATTAAGATAGATCAACAAGATGCATTCTTTTGGAAAATGTACTAAATGTAGGATGATTGTGTTAAGTGTAGGCTACTTGTACAAACCATTTGCAAAGATGTACTAAGTGCTTGAGACATGTACAAAGCATTTGAAATGTGATGAAAGCAATGAGAAATGCCATTCTGTTATGAGAAACTGCAAGTTAGTTTGGGAATTTGTCCATGTTATTTTGAGAATGTCATCTCAGTTTCAAGAAATGAGCCAAACCAATGGAGAAAAACTGTAAAACACTACTAAGGGCAATCCCTTTATTATTAAGCAAAGGTAAGATCCATCTGGAAGGGTGCGTGTCTGAGATGACTATTGCCAAATGTTCCGTTTGCATAAATTCTCGATTTACAAAGAAATAGTCAATCCGAGAAAAAGAAGAATGAACTTGGGAACTTGGGAGGAGGGGTTAAGCTTCAGCCACGGGCACCAACACAGGCGTTTTCTTCTATAAAGAGGGATAACGATGAGGCAATTTTGCCACAGTAGTTCAAGAAGGGCCAGACCTGTTCAGTGGAGGATTTAAATACACTACTTACATCACTACCTAAAATAAGTTTGTGTGTATGCAAGTTCGGGAGGGGGAAAAAAGATGAATTGTGAACGCACTATGAGCGTACTCCCAGTGCACACTCTTTGGATAACGTGTAACATTTACTCCTGAACAGTACAAACACCTCCCCACCCAACCACAAAAGTACCAATAAGAAAAGCCATATTCAGCAGTAACAGACTTGGCAGAACAAAAGAGCAAATCCCTAAACTAGCGTCCACTCTGATTCTTTCACTATGTGCGAAGAATATATAGAATACTCAAAACAACATATATACATTAGTTATCAATCCATTGTTTGTATGTCTTTCATAAAGCGAAATGCAAGATCAAGTATAAATCCCAGATAAATTATACAGAGTCACTTTACCTCAGAGACCACGAAAGTAGCTCAGCGGCTTTTATAGTCTTTCAGAAAAGCAACAACAACTTAGTCCTTAGCTGTTCTAAGTAACCACCAGAAGATGGGTAGGGTACAACAGTCTGAATCAAATCCTGTCCTTATGCAGAATCCTGTCAGCTGGAGAACGAGTCCTTGAACGAGTGAAAAAGCACCATGAAGGGTTTCGGCTTGTTGGAGCTTGATGAACCCGCCACTACTGACCATCCGAAATGGTGCTCCCTTTCCAGTGTAGGCTTGTGCTGAACGTGGTTCGAGCCGAGTCGCAAGGTCATCAAGCTTAATCATTTACCTAGTTAAGGCACCACACTGTTTATCCAGGTCAGAGGCTGCAGCTTCAGGGGTCTTGATTCTTCTAGCGTTTGTATAATCAAATCCAGAGAGTCAGAAATGAGCTGCAAGGCGGTAGAAAGTGCCACGGCATGTTTCGAGAGCAAGGAACTATTCCGATTTTCCACCGCAGGGAGGAACCAGGTCAGGGCATCAGTCAGGTTAGCCATGATGCTAGCACTGGGTGAAGCAGGCCTCTCTGGGGACCCCAGCGTTTCCTGAGCAGCAGAGGGTAAGGAGCCGGATGTAAAAGTAGCCCTTGAGCTAGCTTCCACCATTAGCAACTGTTCCAGAGTTGGTTGAGAGCGAGTGATGGTGAATACAGCCTTTATAAGACTTCTGGAGATTTTGGAACATTGTTGTGCAGGTCTGTTTGCATTTAGACACAATAGCGATACTGAGGTCAAGCCAATGGATCTCTGTCTTACCTCATTCTCAAATCATCCCAAAAGTACTGGATGAGGTGCCATCATTTCAGAAAGCACAATTCCATCCACTGCTCTACAGTTCACTGCTTTTACCTTTTAGCCCACAGATATATGAACTAAAGAATTGAAACACCTGCTCATTAGTTGTTGTTGCTATTAAAAAAGCTTATGCTGCATTTGCACAGCTGTTTTATCATTTGGCGAAATTTAGTAGCTAAACGTACAATTCATTAAAAGTGGTTTTGTATTGTATAAAGGTATTATTATATTATAATTTATACTTTACACAGACAGATAGAAGGACTGTAAAAACAATTCCGAATCCAACCAGTACCAATGAATGTGTTTTATGCGCCCCTTCTAACTCAGCCCTTAGTTTACTGTTCTCGTACTGCTCGTCTCTTAATTCACTTGCCATCTTATTCAGTTTTTTTTGCTCATCTGCTTTCATCTCTTTTTCTATTTGACTCCATTTCAGTTCCTCCTCCTCTCTAACAATGTTCTCTCTCTTCTCAATTTTGCTAATTTCCTCCTCTTTAATTTTCCTTAGCAATTCTGCCCTCTTTAGTTCCTCCGCCTTTCTGATTTTTTCCTCCCTGTTCGCAATGTTTCTTACTTCCTCTTCTTTTAACTTTCTCATCATCTCCTTCCTCTTTAGTTCCTCCTCATTTCTGATCTCTTCCTCCCTGTTCGCAATGTTTCTTACTTCCTCTTCCTTTAACTTTATCACCAGTTCATTCCTCTTTAGTTCCTCCTCCTTTCTGATCTCTTCCTCCCTTTTCGCATTGTTTTTTATTTGTCCTTCTTTGAACTTTTTCATAAGCTCATTCATCTTTAGTTCTTCCTGCTTTTTGATGTCTTTCACCATGTTAACAAGGTGTTTTATTTCCTCTTCTTTTAACTTTTTCAGCAGCTCATTCTTCTTTAGTTCCTCCTCCTTTCTGATCACTTCCTCCATGGTCACACTTTTTCTCATTTCCTCTTTTAACTTTCCCAATAGCTCATTCTGCTTTAGTTCCTCCTCCTTTCTGATCTCTTCTTCCCTGTTGGCAATGTTTCTTATTTCCTCATCTTTTAACTTAATCATTAGCTCATTCCTCTTTAGTTCCTCCTCATTTCTGATCTCTTCCTCCCTGTTTGCAATGTTCCTTATTTCCTCTTCTTTTAATGTCCTTATCAGCTCATTCCTCTTTAGTTCTTCCTCCTTTCTCATTTTTTCCTCTCTGTTATCAATGTTCTTTATTTCCTCCTCTTTTAACTTTATTATCAGCTCCTTCCTCTTTAGTTCCTCCTCCCTTCTGATCTCTTCCTCCCTTTTCTCAATGTTCCTTTTTTCCTCTTCTTTTAACTTTCTTACCAGCTCCTTCCTCTTTATTTCCTCCTCCAATCTGTTTTTTTCCTCCCTGTTCTTGATGCTCCGTATTTCCTCTTCTTTTAACTTTCTCGTCAGCTCATTCCTCTTTAGTTCCTCCTCCTTTCTGATCTCTTCCTCCCTGTTCTCAATATTTCTTATTTCCTCTTCTTTTAACTTTCTCATTAGCTCATTCCTCTTTAGATCCTCCTCGTTTCTGATCTTTTCCTCCATGTTCGCAATATTTCTTATTTCCTCTTCTTTTATTTTTCTCACCAGTTCATTCCTTCTTAGTTCCTCCTTGTTTCTGATCTCTTCCTCCCTGTTTGCAATGTTCCTATTTTCCTCTTCTTTTAACTTTCTTATCAGCTCCTTCCTCTTTAGTTCCTCTTCCTTTCTGATCTCTTCTTCCCTGTTCTCAATGTTCATTTTTTCCTCTTCTTTTAACTTTATTACCAGCTCCTTCCTCTTTATTTCCTCCTCCTTTCTGTTTTTTTCCTCCCTGTTCTCAATGTTCCTTATTTCCGCCTCTTTTAACTTTCGTATCAGCTCCTTCCTCTTTAGCTCCTCTTCCATTCTGACTTTGTCCTCCCTGTTTGCAATGTTCCTTATTTCCTCCTCTTTTAACTTTCTCATCATCTCCTTTTTCTTTAGTTCCTCTTCCTCCCTGACGGCCTGCTGGACCCCACCATACACCTCCTTTGTGTACATGTATCCAGTATTTTCATGCAACATGAGCTTTATCTTTTGGAATAATTCCGTAACCTGAGTTCTGTCACTTCTGTCGTAGTTGTTGAAGACGTGGTATCTACCATCACAGGTTTCTACAAGATTCTGAAGCTCAACACTGTTACTGATGAACTTCTGAATGGGCTTCCCCTCCAGCAGATCTCCACCAGTGAACAGGATCATGGTGAACTTCACAGCTACTTCTCCAAAGTTCTCCTGAATCCACTTCACAGCGTTCACCTCCTCCTCAGTGAATCTCCCGATTCTGATCATCAGCAGGAAGACGTGAGGACCAGGAACGATCATGGAGACACATTTATGTGCACTCTGAGCTTCTTCATCTGACATTAACCAGGTATCCATGACCCCCGGAGTGTCGATTATAGTGATGTTTCTTCCGTCCACAACTTTGTTTTTTTTCTCACAGTCTTGAGTCACAGAAGCTGGAGACGCCTCGACTCTGAAAGCTTCTTCTTCCAGGATGGTGTTTGCTGAAGCACTCTTCCCAGCTCCAGTTTTACCCACCAGCATCAGTCTCAGCTCATGATGATCAATCTCTTGTCCTTCAACAACAGAAAACTCAAGTAAACAAACAGTTCACACATTAAATCCCTACAACCAAATCAAACAAATGACACAAAACCCTCGTTATCCAGCATTAAATGTTGCGTGAATGCACGTGAATGAATGCAAATTAATTACGCCACCAAGCTTGACCCCATTTTCTCCCTTCTCCCCTGTCAAATTCAGAAATCTTTACAACCAAGCTGCCATGTAAACAATAAAGTAAAAAAAAGTTGGAAACATTGCAACATCAAAACGTTGTCTTTGGTTAATTGTTAACTCATAGGACTAGATTTGTACAATTTTATAAACTGGATTTACCTTTGAAAGCCAAATGCAACATAATATACAACGCAATGGCTCCCACCACAAAGGCCATCCAAGGATAACGGCGATCCAAGGAATTCCAATCAGGGTTTTCCAACTAGAATCAGATAAAAGCAATTTTAAGCAAACATCAGTCGGGTAAACTCATGCATTTTACAGAACTATAATCATTACAACCAAAATGCTGATGTTATTCAGAAAATGAGGAAAGAGCATTGTATAAGATCATTTTAAGTATTTAGATTTTAAGATTTACCTTCTGGAAATCTGTTTTGTCCATTTGTCTGGTAATAGTGGGAGAATCAAGGTTACAGACATATTACAGACAAACAATGAGAAAATAATGCACAGTTAGTTGGAGGTCAATGGAATAGCATGACACTGGGTAGGGCCTCCATGTGCTGCATGGATTCACAATATGCACATGTTGGAAACATTCCTTTAAGATTCTAATTCTTTGATATACCTTCATGTTCTGAATCTCCTGTTTTAGCACATTCCAAATGTATTTCCAGTCAAACTCATAAGGAAAGTTAATTCATGATTTAATCAAGTTCATTTATATATTTTGAGGCTCATTTGTGCCAAAAACCTGTTTGTTAAAACTGTAATTGTGTAATTGGTGTATGATGTTCTGAATACAGTACCTCCTGTTCTGCTTTTTCCTGCTGGGTGGTGAATTCTGCTTCTCTCGCTCATTTTCAGGGTCTGGATCACTGGAGTAAAAATACTCAACATTATTGTTTAAAATCATAAATATTCATGAATTAAATTACATCATTACTCTCTAAAGACCCTCAATCAGATCACTCACAACCCTTACCTTTCAGAAACGCTGCTACGGAAACCTTGAATGCTATCAGACGCGTCCGCCAGACTTTCACATAGCTGGTCTGATCTGTTTTTTTTTTTTAACAAACCACAAAAAACACATATTAATGATCTGTCTGTGATGTGATTCATCTTTAAATATGTTCTGTACTTTTAAAGGATTTGTTGATTTTAGGTGTCACACTTTTTAGCCTGTTTTATTTTCCTGAAGAGCACATGGCCCAGCGTTATCTCTCGTTGTCTCTGCTGTAGCCCCGCCCTTTCATCTGTGTTTCCACCAATCTTGTTTGTAACCACGCCTCCTTGTTACTGGTTCCAGGTGTTCCTCTTCCTCTGTATATATAAGCCCCATTGTTTCAATGTTCCTCCTGGAGTATTTTGTGTGTCTTGTGAATTTTTTGTATGCTTTTAAAATTTGTGTATGTTTTGTGAATTCTTATATGCTTGTATTTTTTCGTACGATTGAGAATTTTTTGAATGCTTGTGATTTTTTTGTATGCTTAGTAAACTTTTGTATTCTTTGTGAATTTTTAATATGCTTTGTGAATTTTTGGTGCACTTTGTGATTTGTTTGTATGCTTTAAGAATTTTTGTATGATTTGTGAATTTCTTGTATTTGTAATTTTTTAATATTATGTTATAATATATATAATGTTATAATAATATTATATAACTTTTAATAATAAATGTTAATCTTTTGTATGCCTTGTGATTTTTCTGTATGCTTTGGGAATTTTTGTATGCTTGTGAAATTTTTGCACGCTCTGTGATTATTTTTGTATGCTTCTAAATGTTTGTATGCTATGTGAAATGCTGTTTTTTTTGTAGTTATGTTATATCTGTCAAGTCTTCTAAATGATCTATTTTTAAAATAGTTTTCTTTAAAGTAGTCATGTTTTTTTCTGTTTTCTTGTTGTTTACCTACATGTGTTTGCTCTCTGTTTTGTTTTTCTTTTGCCTTTATTATTCTGTTTATTTAAAAGCTATTTCCTGCGTTTACCTCCGCCCTCTCATTCCTCTAAATTTTACATTTATCAATGGCTGGTTTTAGTTTAGGAACATCTGTATGAATAATATTAACACACTGTAAAATAAAGTACCCATACAAAGAAGACAAAGAAATGTCTTTCTCAGGTAAAAAAAACAATCGTTTAACTAAAATACCAGAAAGTCCAAAGTTCTATATTCCGTGTAAAAATGTAAAATAATCCAAAAAAATACAAAACACATTATGTTTACCTTTTGTTACGAAACGTCAGTGGGATACGCATGGAGTTCTCACTTCTCATAGACACTGCATCAGTGTCGTCGACCCCCTGCAGGAATAAAGGAGCAAAAATGTACACATAATCCAAACTTAAAATCTTGTTTGAGTTCTGCACATCCAGGGTTGCTTAAAATTAGTTTTTTGCTTTTCCTGTAAATTACCCGCATGCATACCTTAACAACATAAACGCAGAGAGCACTTTTCTCTGCTGAGATGCACAAAGTGTTGCACTGTTAGAATAGCAATCTGCCAAAGTCAGAGCTCACCTGTCTCTTAAAGGGAATGGCAAGTGACATGCTGATTGGTTTATTTCACATTACGCCCAAAATTAACCACACCCATGATTAATTAAGAGAATTAGTTCATGGCTTTTGTGCGTTTTGAGCAAGATGTATTTTTTGTGCCCTCAGGATACCAAAGCCACACCGACACGCCCTAAATCCAGCTGCACGATGCACGACTTTATGCACTAACTTTGTCTATTGATTCATCAATTACTTACCGTTATCTTTACTCCAGCATGATCCTTTTCATCTGTTTTCTGATTGGTCGATTCAGAAATCCATTTCGAGATTTTCAACTAGAATCAGGTAAAAGTATTTTTAGACAAACATCAGTCTGGTAAACCCTTGTATTTAAAATACATGCATCTCACTGAACTGTAATCATTACATTCAAAATGCTAATGTTATTCAGAAAATGATGAAAAAGCATTGTATATGATCATTTTAAATATTTAGATTTTAAGATTTACCTTCTGGAAATCCTCATTTGTGAAATCTGTTGGTGATTTTCTGTCCACTCGCCTGTGAATTGGGGGTGAATTGAGGTTACAAACGTATTACAGACTAAGATAAAATGTGTCATATTACTAAATAACATTTCCAAGTTTCCCATCAATCAAGAATAAATGTGCACAGATCAGGAGGATCACTGTTCGGTAATAAAATATATATATTTTCAAATTATGATAGAGACACTTATGGAGGACAAAAAATGATTATTAAAAAAATAGATGCACATTTAAATAAATTAATAAATAAATGCATTAATGAATACATACATAAATAATTGTAAAGATAAATACATGAATAAATACATTTTATTGATTTATTTTAGATATTTATTAATTTTATTATATTTTATTATATTTTTACATTTTATTTATGCATTTATTTCCACATTTCTTCATATATTTATTTAATTATTTCCATATTTCTTTCTTAATTTATTTCTTTATTTCTGCATTTGTATGTTAATTAGGTATTAATTCACCAGTTGACCAATCCTGCTTTAGAGTGAGGGTAGGACCACCTACCTAATTAACATACAAAAAATAAGCAGAAATACAGAAATAAATAGATGAAGAAATGTGGAAATAAATGAATAAATAAATGTGGAAATAAATGTTGAAATAAATTAATTAATTAATGTAGAAAAATACATCAATCAATTAATTTATATATATATATATATATATATATATATATATATATATATATATATATAAATCATTGATTTATTATCTGTACAGATATTTATGCTGGTATTTATTTTTTTATTTTTATATTCATGTATTTACTCATTTATATGTGCATTTATTTATCTAAACATATGGATTCTCCATATGCACATGCTATTCTACATTCTACATTTGTGTTACACCCGTGTATAATCAACAGCCATAACTGATCACAGCCTTTTGGGTTACTTTAAAATGGGCAACATTTCATTACAAAGAGTAGATTCTATTTCATTATAACCACAAAATATTTATGAAAATATCCTGAAAAAAATATATATATATTATTATTTTCACCTTTCTCTACAAAACGGTGGGGTACGTAAGGAGTGATCTCTTCTCACAGGCATGTCCTCAACAGAGTTGTCGAGCCACTGCAGGCACAAATAAGCAAAAAAAAAAAACACATTAATATTTTACCTCCACAATACCTGCCCTAAATATTCCTCAGCTACTTGAAAAATCATTAATGCACTAGTGGAAATACCATTATGAAAACACAGGTATACTGATGAGTGATGACTGTAAATTTATCCAGTTAAAGAGTTTATGGATTACACACTGCAGTATTTAGGGAAACATTAGTTGATGGCTTTTTCTTTCTTGATTTTGTGACTGTATTTTACAGTGTTTTGCAGAAAATGGCTGATTATTTAATACGCTGACTCCTGAGAAATAATGAAAAATAGTCATGTCACCTGCAGCCTCTCCAAGAGGGGGTGCTTTTCCTGGTGGGGGTGCTGAATTCAGAACCATAGTAGTGCCGAAATCTGCACCCCCACCATGAAAAGCATCCCCTTTCGGCAGTACATATGAACCATCTTCTTAATAAAAGTGCTTTAACTTTATTTAAGAATACGATCTGAGAGGGGGTGCTTTTCCTGGTGGGGGTGCTGAAAAAAACACCAGAAAATTTGGCAATTCCAAAAATTCCAAAACTAGGACCCAAGTCCCTAACACCCCCTCCACTTAACCTCACAAAAACATTTGTTTTATTGAACATCTTCAAACATATGAACAATTGTGCTTCATTTGAACAGTACTGGTAGATCATCATAGCATCACATTTTTATTTTATAAACTTTATTTGATACATAAAGTGCCATCTAAAATCTATATCTATTATTTGTCATTAGATTCCTAATATTTTTCTTATATTTATTTATTGATCATTTTATTAATTGCAGCATTAAACATTCACGTTTGCAGCATTTTATTAATGCGATTAACTAGCTCATTTTGATTGATATGCGTATTATATAATATAAATTAATACTTAATATATATTTTTTGAGCAGATATTCCTTTCACTGTAAAATAAAGACTCTTATTTTGAAGGCGGCGGTTCACGCATGTTTCCCAACAGCAATAAAATGCAAATACACAAACTTCACACGTTAACACTCCCTATATCTACATGCAAACAGAGTTTAATACGTTACCACGTAGTTCATATTTCCAAAACACGAGCATGCGCACAGGAAGTGTGTTCACACTGAGGGTCTAAAGTCCTGTAATAATAAACCTGGAAATGAACAGATGAGATAAATCAGATGTGCTGCAGATTTCCAGCGCTGGAATTACTCATCCTTATCTAACATCACTTTCTGTAAAGAGGAAGATTTTATAACATTTACCTGATTATTTACAGAGAGAGTTCTTCTGCTTATTCGAAGCTGTGTGTTTTTCCAGGAAATCACGAGATCCTCAGAATAAAAATCCGCGTGGGTACTTTCGCTTTCGTTTACTGGAGAGAAACAGCGCCTCACAGTGGTGGAGAGAGAGAGTGGTGTTGAGGGTGCTGTTGGGGGTGTGCAGCTAAGTCTGCATTTTCATAATAATAATATTATTATTATCATTAATAATAATAATAATAATAATAATAATAATAATAATAATAATAATAGTTTGTAAAAGTAGGTTTTGCATATTATGCATATTTGCAAAAATGTCTAAGTGGGCGGAAGTGGCCTCATAGTCCAAATTGCAATGTTGTGTGGAATAAGCCTAAAAAATAATTTGTCAATAGACCTCATGGTTCAGAAGTTATGACTCAAAACACAAAATGCAATGCTATAGCGCCGCCATCAGGTCATTAAAGGAATACTGGTATAAAGGTATAAAGGCTGAGTCATTTCGCCTTCTGTACCTTGTTTCCAAATTTGGTATTTCTGGCCCTTACAATTTTTGCTCCAGATCGCGTTTTAGCCTAGAAAAAAAAAAACAATTTCAAGAATAACTTATCTTAATAATAATAATAAGAAGAAAAAACATGACAAATTCAAGAACTTACATGAAAACCAGCTGTTGTAAATGTCACTGTTGTTAGTTAACTGATTCTTTTACTTTTTTTTTTGTTTTACAGGAATGTGGCCAACTTTTGATGTCATTCCAATCCCAGCCCTGATACCCTACTCCCAAAATAACTAGAATGCAGCGAAATCTTTATAAGTAGGCCAATTACCTCCTTTATTAAACAGGTGATATTTACAGTGTAATTGTGTAACTACTTGTTGTTAAGAATTAACTGAATTTTGGGATAAGAACCATGCCTCAAATTCCCAAGCTCCTCCCCCTGGTCCTATATATATATACCTCCCAGGTGCTCCACACCTTCGTGACTTTCGACCTCGCATTGCCTTCACCCCATCACCACCCTCATCTTCATTACTCCTAGCTGCGGGGGAGAACCGTCTCAAGCTGTTCTGAACTGTACCCCAAGTTACAACATCACAGTTCCCCTCCCCGCATCGTGTAGGCGGGGTTCATTATAGCAAAAGTGGCATTAGAGTGGCACTTGTGGAGCTATTCACACTGATGCTTAATATTCCAGAGGAGTTGGTGTTTATTTTTTGGGTTCTTCAGTTTCCTCCCAAAAAGACAGGGTATGTGAACTGGCTTGATTGGGTGTTTGGTGTGAGTAAAGGAGAGTATTAATCATTAATATAGATTAATTCACTTTCAGCATGGCTTTTAATATTATGCTCATAAAATGTGGAATAAACACACTCACAATACACAATAGCTGATCAAAGAACACCTCCTATTGCCAGCTCAGGTAATTAATCTTGCAGTTATTGGGTTTAATACAAGAATGAAGACAGGAGAGTGAGTACAACTTCAGTTTATTCATTTTACTGAATACAAGTTTTTTTTAAACTGAGGGAACTTAAATGTAGAAAACTAGACTTTTTTCATGGGTACTCTGAATAAAAAGCAAATATACATTACATCTTGATGTTAAACATGAATACACTGTATTTTTTAAACCATTGTAAAAACAATCTAATTCAGTTCTAAACAGGAAATGCCAGGCATGGTCACAACTAATTTCATTAACCACTTATGTTCAGAAAAATTGTCTCTATAGGACTTTATTATAAGACACCTCTTTTATATATAAAATTCCATATGAAAAATTGAGTAACAAATAGATGCAAAACAGAGGAAAATCATCAAAATAATAATACATAGAAAATGCTTAACCATTAAAACAATTTGAATCCATGATTTTTATGAATGAAAACAAGAATAAATAGGAATAAATGAATTTTCTCACGAGGCCTATTCCCTAACATGGCCTAATGTTGAGTGCTGTTCTCCCTGCTTGCTCTCTAACTCTTTCTATCTTTGCTCTATGTTTTGCTCAACTTATAACGTGATTATATTATGCACAAACTTACACATCTCAAACTCTAATAATCTGAGAAGGCATTTGCAAAAATAGCAGTTACATTTCCATAGTTATGTCCTAAATTCCACTGAATACCTTTTGATACTTGCAAATTAACACAAACACGGAAGAAGATATGTACAGCTCCAAAAAAAAAACAAAAAAAACAGACCACTTCTAAATGATCAGTTTTTAAGATTATGCTAGTTATAGGTAAATATTTGATTAAAATGAACATTGTTGTTTTATTCTATAGACAACATTCCTTAGAGCATTTATTTACTGAAAATTTAAAATAGTAAAAATAAAGACTATAAAGCATTTAGATGTATATATATATATATATTATATATATATATATATATATATATATATATATATATATATATATATACATAGAGAGAGAGAGAGAGAGAGAGAGAGAGAGAGAGAGAGAGAGATTTAATGACCAAATGTTTTCCGCTATTCACACACTCATAGTGGGGATCACTTAATTGTTCATTACAAACTGACCGAGAAGCTAGATCATGAAATTACACATTTCCCAATTTTCTTACTTTTTTTCTGTTCTGGATCAGTTCTTCTTTGATCTTGCCCTGTGTGTGTTTTTGCAGATATTTGATTTTCCTCAATTGCTTCTTGTAATTGGTGAGGGTAATGCTTAAATAACGTTTTTTTATAAAACTTACTCATAATTTCCCGTTGTTCTTTCATCTGATTTTCCTTTATGATTAACTTTTCCTTTACTCTCCCCATTTCTTCCTCTCTACTCTTCATCTTGTTTTCCCTTTCTGTCAACTTTACCTCTCTCTGGTTCATTTCTACTGCTCTTAGGTTCATCTGTACCTCTTTTGGGATCATCTCTACCTCTCTCTGGATCATCTCCATCTCTCTTTGGTTCATCTCTTCTTCTCTCTGGATCATCTCCATGTTTCTTTGGTCCATCGCTCCCTCTTTTTGATTAATCTCTTCCTCTCTCTGATTAATCACTTCCCCTCTCTGATTAATCTCTTCCTCTCTCTGATTAATCTCTTCCTCTCTCTGATTCCTCATTTCCTCCCTTTGTTTCATCTGTACCTCTATCGTGATCATCTCTGCCTCTCTCTGAATCAGCTCTATCTCTGTTTGGTCCATATTTTCCTCTGTTTGCTTCATCTTCTCCTCTTTCTGTTTCATCTTCTCCTCTCTCAGGTTCAACTTTTCCTCCCTCAGGTTCCACCTTTCCTCCCTCAGGTTCAACTTCTCCTCTCTCAGGTTCATCCTTTCCTCTCTCAGGTTCATCTTTTCCTGGTTCATCTCTTTCTCTTTTTGATTCTTCTCCTCCTTTTTCTTACTTACACATGAAATCACTGTACCCAGTAGTGAAGATACTGGCGTTATTATTGAACTGATAGACCCAATTGGGTTTGATATCAAGTTCTTTAAAATGTTCTTCAAAAATTCGTCTATTCCCCCAATTCCTCCATCTCCCTCTTCTTTCCACCGCTTCTCTAATTCCTTCCCCACCTTTTCCTCCATTTCTTCAATAGTCTTCTTAAGTTCCTCCCACATTTTTTCCTCATCTTCTTTAACACTTTTCTGCAATTGCTTCTTGCTTCTAATCTCACCATGAACTGACTTTCTCTGTACCTTTTCCCTCTTCTCTTCCTCCTCCTCTCTCACTCTCTTCTCTAGCTCCTCCCTCTTCTCTTCCTCCTCCTCTCTCACTCTGTTCTCTAACTCCTCCCTCTTCTCTTCCTCCTCCTCTCTCACTCTCTTCTCTAACTCCTCCCTCTTCTCTTCCTCCTCTTCTCTCACCCTCTTCTCTAACTCCTCCCTCTTCTCTTTCTCCTCTTCTCTCACCCTCTCCTCTAACTCCTCCCTCTTCTCTTCCTCCTCCTCTCTCACTCTCTTCTCTAACTCCTCCCTCTTCTCTTCCTCCTCTTCTCTCACCCTCTTCTCTAACTCCTCCCTCTTCTCTTTCTCCTCTTCTCTCACCCTCTCCTCTAACTCCTCCCTCTTCTCTTCCTCCTCCTCTCTCACTCTCTTCTCTAACTCCTCCCTCTTCTCTTCCTCCTCTTCTCTCACCCTCTTCTCTAACTCCTCCCTCTTCTCTTTCTCCTCTTCTCTCACCCTCTTCTCTAACTCCTCCCTCTTCTCTTCCTCCTCCTCTCTCACTCTCTTCTCTAACTCCTCCCTCTTCTCTTCCTCCTCTTCTCTCACCCTCTTCTCTAACTCCTCCCTCTTCTCTTTCTCCTCTTCTCTCACCCTCTTCTCTAACTCCTCCCTCTTCTCTTTCTCCTCTTCTCTCACTCTCTTCTCTAACTCCTCCCTCTTCTCTTTCTCCTCTTCTCTCACCCTCTTCTCTAACTCCTCCCTTTTCTCTTCCTCCGCTTCTCTCACTCTCTTCTCAAACGTCTTCCTTTTCTCTTCCTCCTCTTCTCTCACTCTCTTCTCTAAGTCCTTCCTTTGCTCCTTCTCCTCTTCTCTCACCCTCTTCTCTAACTCCTCCCTTTTCTCTTCCTCCGCTTCTCTCACTCTCTTCTCAAACTTCTTCCATTTCTCTTCCTCCTCTTCTCTCACTCTTTTCTCAAACGTCTTCCTTTTCTCTTTCTCCTCTTCTCTCACTCTCTTCTCAAATGTCTTCCTTTTCTCTTTCTCCTCTTCTCTCACTCTCTTCTCAAACTTCTTCCTTTTCTCTTCCTCCTCCTCTCTCACTCTCTGCTCAAACTTCTTCCTTTTCTCTTCCTCCTCCTCTCTCACTCTCTTCTCTAACTCATCCCTTTTCCTTTTCTCCTCTCCTCTCACCCTCTTCTCTAACTGTCTTCTTTTCCTATCTTCTTCTTCTCTGACTCTCTCTTCATTTTTTTCTTTCTCTCTTTCCTTCTCTTGTAATGTTCTTTTTAAGTTTTCTGTCTGTCTCTCAGCCTTTCTCCATTCATGCTTAAGAATTTTCTGTTCACCATAGACTATAACGCAAATCAGAACAAAGGTAAAAGACAGGTAACTGAACTGTTCTGAGTACTTCTCTTTTAACTCAGTTTCTTTTCTGTATATTGCTTGTTTCTTTTTTTGGAACTTTCTTTGTTTAACCAAAACACAAGTTATGTTGATCACCTTCTCCCGTTTTCCAGCCCTTTTCTTTCTATTTTTTTCAGTATCACTCACTCTTTCTCCAGCACTAATTATTTCTCTCTCCCATAAGTTTGTGCAATTCTCAATGTCTAATATGCCTCTGTCACATATCTCAATATCAGCTGCCTCCTTCAAGTGTTTGTCAATCTTTGTGTTTTTTAGCTGTGGTCTAGTATTATTGTAGCTGTTACACTGAATGAGCATGGGCCAGGGACAGAAGTATTCATCCATAGTTTCTGTAAGCAGTGTAAAGTTTCTTATTTTACTTTTCCCAGATCCAAAATTACCCATACAACAGAGGTTCTCCTCATGGGTCCATTCAGTATCTATGGGAAAGTCATCAAACAAACAATGAAAATGCATAACCTACTGTAAATCAGAAATTGTATTTCAAAAGTTACAAGCATTAGTTAATCCTGTAGTTTAAAAAATTTTGAGAAAAAATTAGAATTGTTAGGGTTTTTTTGCAACTACAGCTTGAGGTGTTAAGGAGTTTGATTTAACTCTTCTGCTGATAATATAGCTTTTACTGCTTTGTTGCAATTTGAAACAGCATTTTTGCACTCACTTTTTTGTGTAGAATTTACCCCACATTTTAAGTAACATTACTTGAATTGAACAGCTGGGACACACTAAAATATGGTAAAGACTGCCTAACATTTCTTAGTACATTACACAAATAGCACATGTTTCCATTTGACTCCATGCATTAAATATTTGCATAATGCATGTGTCCCCCCCAACCATCACTCACAATCAGTGTGTTTTCTTGCCCACTAGGGCTACCTTCCCCTTGGTATTCAGTACAATTTCATATAATCCCTGAAACCCCTGTATATCAAACCCCTCTTCACTCAAACTGCAGCTCTAAAACACACATTTTCGAAACACTATTCATCATTTTCTTTATGAAAATGTCTGGTTTTCACAAGGAACACAATGTTATTCAAAACTCTAAAGTTAATTACCCTACTATCACATGGGCTAACACCTGTCACAAAGGTTTATAATTAGCAATCAGAGCTTTAGCATATAGAGAAACAGGTAAGATCAGCCAAGTTAATATGATGTAGTGGAAGAATTACCTACCGGCAGTCATTCTACTTAGCTTTTTCAGTATTAACTGATCACAAAAGGAAAGCCCTTTGGGCTAAGAGTTAGCCCTGGTGGGTAATACACTGATTGTGACTT
Organism: Astyanax mexicanus; assembly: GCF_023375975.1. Lineage (NCBI taxonomy): Eukaryota > Metazoa > Chordata > Actinopteri > Characiformes > Acestrorhamphidae > Astyanax > Astyanax mexicanus. Next base: position 35,936,302 of record NC_064428.1, read on the forward strand.
AGAGAGACAACAGTAAAGATGTACTATGTGTGTGATGCTCAGTTTTAACTCCTGAAAATAGGTAAAAGGTCAACTCCCAGAAAAGTGCTACTTTAACTCTGAGTTAAGCCCTATCCGGATGGGATTAGATCCTCAGGGGGGCGTCTGTGGAAAATATTTCACACTTCTACTCAGTGATAAAACTCCTGCATCCGGACTGCAATAAAAAAAATTAGGAGGACCAGTGAGGTTTCAGGCTTTCTTGGTCACGTGACATCGTGTTCAGTAGCTCCTCTATTTCCACTCCTGTTGGGTTTTTTTTTATGTGGATCTCTGTGGAAACGCACACCCTAGTGTAATTACAGTGCGCAGCAATGGACAAATAGCTATTTTATTAAACGTGATATGACGAAACGCAGAGATGTGGATCCGCACGGGACTAAAATTGTCTGAGGACCACAGAGTTCAGAGAAAAACAGTAGATAATTCAGCCTGTACTTTTCTCAGAGGACATCTGAGAAAAACATGTACATGGTCGTTCCAGATGGGAATAAAATCACAGAGGATAAAAAAAAAGACAATTACCCCAGAAGCGTCTGGTAGCGATGCTGCGTCGCTGCAGTGTGAACAAGAAAAGTTACGCTGCTTTAAGTGAACACTGTCAAAATTAAACCCTTCTCTGTAGTTTATAGTTTTGGGTCCGCATTGGACAACGTCTGGGTCCGGACCCGGACCGCGGTCCACCTATTAGTGACCCCTGGTCTATATGATGGTCACATAGTTACACTCAAAATGAGTTAATTAAACTCACAGGGGTTTTTATTCCAGAATTTGCTGTTTATAAACCCAAAATCCAGGAAAAAAAAAGATTTTAGTTTATTCTGAAGAGAAGAAATTATACTTACTTAATGTCTTTAAACACATGGTCAGAATGAGAGTGGCTGGAAGCCAGGAGGATCTTGAATCGGTATGCACCTTCATGACTATAGGAAATAATAATAAAAGTAATAAATGAATGATGAAACACTTAGAGATAGCATGCTTTAAATAATTTTTGGTCTCAGAAGTACAGTAAATTAGATGTGTACATTAGTCTATCTACATAAAATATGTTTATTTAGCACACTTGCAATGTGTATACTTATTTTAACTGCTGATTTTAAAAGGAACAATGTAACAATATAGAGATTTTTAACGCCTAACCGCGCGATCTCCGCGATGTGCTGGACCACGGGAGCTTCGCGATGTGCCGGACTGCGCGAGCTCCGCCATGTGCCCTACCGCGCGATGTGCCGGACCGTGCGAGCGGGTCCTACCCATGGATACATGCTTTCCAAACGGACCGCACATGCTGACCTACACAATTTAATTATTTCTTGTGTTTTTTTATTTACAATTAATCTGTTTTAAGGGGGTTTATGTGCATTAAACCTGGACGCACTGTCATTGCACAAAAGTGTAAATGGAAACTAATAATTACAATTATTATCATAAATAAATAAAAAAGCAGTTTGTAATGAGCTATATTTGCCATAAACTTTGCCATGATACAATGATTTATGCAATCCAAATCTAATAACGTACATCTACTGGAATTTCACTGGGTACGTGCCCTAAAATTGTGCTTCTTTTGTATTTTTACACTTAAATATCAATTAGGGCAGCACGGTTTGACAAGGTAGGACAATTCGAGCGCGGAAGCTCCGCTATGTGCCCGACCGTGGAAAGACAGAGGAGACCAGTGTTGGGCACGTTACTTTGAAAAAGTAATTAGTTATAGTTACTAGTTACTTCTCCAAAAAAGTAACTGAGTTACTAACGGAGTTATTCCACTATAAAAGTAACTAGTTACCAGTAAAAGTAACTATTGCGTTACTTCGCCCTGTAAAAATAAATAAATAAAGAATAAATAAAGAAAATAAATGATGTAATTACTATTATTATTAGAAAAATAACAAACAAAAATAAACCCAAAATGTTGACAAAAATATAGTCTAACGAATAAAAAAAAATAAGAAACGAAAAACTCCACAGGACCAAAGAAAATTACTAAGACATGTAATACTGAAAAAAAACCGGAAAAAACAAATACACGTCTGGGGATAAAAATTAAACAAACCAAACCACACTCAAAGAAATAAATGTATATATAAACAAAACAAAAGAATGGACAAAAACAACAATCCGTTAAAAAAAACTCATTTAAATCCATTAAAAAACTCATTTAAAACAATCACAGGCTTTTTGCGCAGAATAATAAAAGTTTCGGTTAGTTTCAGTTTCAAATCATGAAAACAGCTCACCAAAACCTCAACCTATCCTTTATATTTGACAATATTTGATTAACTTACAGGTCCTTACTTATTTTTATTTAACTGAGCTGAGTTGTAAATTATTTATAGCCTCGCGCTGAATTCAGCTCCGCGCTGCAAAAGAGAGAGAGAGAGAGAGAGAGAGAGAGAGAGAGGCGCAGCGCATTTTGCCTGATTTCTCTTTATTAATTAACATTATTAAAGTACATTTGTTGGCTTTAGTAAGTTTAATAACATTAATTTTAGTATACTTGTCAGATCTTATTTATAAAAACTTTTTTTAGAAGACAGAGGTTATTCTGCGCGCAATGCCGCGCCGCTGCGCCAAGCACCACTTTGCGTGCCTGACATTTCAGAGCGCTGGACGAGATTTTAATTCATGAATTAATATATTTAATATTTTAATAAATTTGCCCTGGTGATAAGAAACGAATGCTAACATATAGCGTTATATTTCTGTGTATTTCAAATGTTTTAAGTTTTATATAATTGACGGGCAGCACCACGCGCCAGATTGACAATGTGCTTTGTTTTTCAGATATAAAAGTGAAATTCAGTTAAATAATAGCAAAGTTAACTAAAATAAATTTATGTTCAGTCAAAGTTATTTTCTCTTTTAATTTTCCATTTCAAAACTCCAGCATTTGAGTGAGAATAGCATCTGTTGAAATTTTTAAACAGCAGAATGCCTAGTTATTTAGTCTGTGTACTAAACATAAATATAAATCCTTATAACTGACAGAAATAAATATAACTAATAATAATTTATAGTTACAGTGCAGATTTTTAAGTATATATATTTTTTCATAGTTGATTGCTGAAGGCTCTGGGTGTGGTTTATTTTTATGTGGTAAAGATGTGATGGTATGGAGTATTTTGGAGCGCAGTGTGAGCAATCGCGCTAAGCTTTTTTCCGCCGCCAAGATAAAAACACTCCAGAAATTTACCTCAACACACATCATTTCCAGACCACCACGCCCATCGTTGTTAATATATTCCAAAGTCCAACCCTATTTTAAGGACGCGTGCAAGGCCTAAAAATAGACTGTTGACAGGTGGCAAAGCGCCACGCTACACGCCTTGTGCGGGGTGTATGATAGGGCTCTTTGTCTGTATGCGCAAAGTTAAAAAAAGTTCATTCAGCTGCTAAAGTAACGTGCAGTAACGGAGTGTCGAAAATGGTAACGGCGTTATAGTTACAGTCAGAGTAATTAGTTAGATTACTCGTTACTGAAAAAAGTAACGGCGTTAGTAACGCCGTTTATTTTAACGCCGTTACTCCCAACACTGGAGGAGACAGAGGACAAAACTGCCACAAAACTCCGGGACAGAGTGAACACGTAAAATAGGAACGTACTGCTGAAGCCGTGCTGACAAGAGCTGCCAGTGCTTTCACTTAACATGTTTCCTTAATATCTGGGGCCAGTTGTTCAAAGGTAATCTGATCGGATTTTGGTTATCGGATTGGATCAAATCTGGAAAACGGGTTGTTCAAAAGGAAAAGAAGCATTCTGAAATCGGATCAGATCACGTAATCCAATCCTAGTTTGTAAATGGATCAAACCTTCAGTTTCTGTTGTTCAAAACTTTTCAGTAGGATTTGGATAACTTTGATCCAAAAAACAGGATTACCCTGATCCCAACAAGGAGTAGGATTTCAAGGGGGATTTCAGAAAGTAAATGTGGTAAAACTTTAAAATCAAAGTTTTAAAGTAAAAAAAAAATACATTTGTACAATTTAGTGTATATTCATTTACTTCTATTTTGCACTTGACCTGTTTAACCGTTACAGTAATAAAGTAGACATTGGCTACCAATTAAGCCTTTTATTATAGTAACGTAAAAATAAAAACAATCTTGACCCCATTAAATAAACCCCCCAAAAGATTTCAATAACAAACAAAAATAATATATTCATTTTTTCATCTACGTCACTGTCATTCATCACTGTATATTAATGTCAAAGAAACATTTATCAGATATGAAGCTGTCAAAAATAATTTCGAACAATTGAAAAGAACACCAGAGTTTGTTCTGGTTCTTCAACAGGCTCAGGTGCATCATGAACATCACAGAGAGGGACATTGGTAGCAACATTGGGCAGGACAATACATGCAAGTGTTATGTTGCATGCTCCCTGTGGTTCGACTCGCAAATAGTTAAGTCATGCAAAGCGTCTCTGCAGAGCGCTCAATTGCTCGTATTGTTTTGCAATAAGCAGTATCTTGTTACTGCAAGAAAAGGAGTCATCAACCCCTGTTGGTTCTTCTATCTGTTTTTTACATAGCTGGTAATCCGGATTAGGTAATCCTGAAAACTGTGTTTCTGGATCAGGTTGATCCAATCCAATATTGCTTTGAAAAACTGGCTTAAAAGTAAGACAGATCACCTGATCCTGGATAGCAAAAAATGTGATTACCAAATCTGGATAATTTTGATCCGGATTACATTTTTTGAACAACTGGCCCCTGATGATACATCCTGATCATTTTATCATTTAATACTGATGATCAGTTATATATTGGTCCTTTAATACTGCTAAAATAAAATAAAAAAATGTCTTGAATGCCTTTTTTGTTTTCTTTTACAGCTGGGCTGTAATCCATCTCGAAGGGGGGATTATGGAAGGTTACCCTTTTCTATCAAAAGCTTTTTAAAGACGTTTACCAAAGACACTTTTTTATAAGAAATCGAAAACACTAATTATAATACCTATGTCCCTAATGAGTGGAAGTGTGCGGGCCACGCAGCTTTTATAACCTCAAATGGGCTGGGTGAAATCACTGGTGCAAGTAGGATCCAGTAGACCTGTAAAAACATTGTTATTGCATTTTATTATGTCATTCAATGATTGCATTTACCTGTGATATCTGTAAAAGAAAGTATGCTGTGAAATAACTGGAAATAGTTGATTGCATTGTCATTGTTACTTTCAGATTTACCCAGGGCTACACATGTGCTCCTTTTGGTTAAGTCTGTGCAGGCTAATATCGTATATAAAGGGTGTAGATGGGAGAAATGGGTGGCTTGGAGACTGGAGAGGCTAAATAGATTCTGTGGGAACTGCGTTCTTTTTTTCTAGATAAATGGAGTGCATTTTAAGCATCATGGCATGTTGGTTTATTAACTTCTGTTACAAATAAAATTTTGCTGCGTTAGTGTATTCTTGAAATATTTTTTAATCAATGTTTTGTCATTTTGGCAAGAATATTGTTATGAGAAAAATACCTGGAAAGGTTGTGTTACATTGTGCCTCTGCCGAAGCAGCAGCAATGAGGATCCAACTGTTAAAATGGTGAAGGGCTCTGAACACGGCAACTTGGATGCCCTCAAGATGGCTCTCCAGCACCGGTTTGGCCAGACTTTAGTGGTCGTAGTGCATAGACCACAGCTTACAGTAGTAAATGCTGTTCAGAACATGATAAAAGTATTTGATTATTAACTCTTATGCCAGGTGGTAACTGTAACCCTGGAATTTGTTAGTTGGTTTCACTCACTGAGAACTTTTAAGTGATGTAGAAGTGCAGTAAGCTGAAAAAAGAGTTTCCTTAAAAAAACCATGCAGACTCATGGGAATCCTTTCTCTTGCATGCCACAATATCATCATGAGACCTACAGGTTGCTCCGTCTACAGTTGATGTCAATGCATTTACCATCAGAAATGGACCAAACTAGTTTGTTTTTCATATGAGGAGAGCAAGAACGAATGCTTTGCTGTCAAAAAATAATTTTCCAGATAACACCTAGATGCAGAGCAGGACTCCTGGAACAGTGTACTTTGATCAGATGAATCCAAAGTTTAATTATTTGGGGGCAGTAAGAAAAGACAGCGCTTGAGGGCTTGGGCTGGGAAGCTCTCAATCATAAATCCTCTTAACATTCTTTATTGTATCTGAGGGGAAGAATGTGAGATCGCCCATACAAACACAGAAGTTAAGCATCACATGGCTGAAAGAATTCTGTATGGAGGAGTGGGAAAATCTTTGTCTTAATCGGAGTCAGATACTGGTAGATGGTTATATAAAATATCTAACTGAGGTTAATTTAGCCAAATAGCTTTAATACCAGCTATTAGGACATAGGATGCCCTTAAAGGAGAACTCTGGTGCAAAATGGATGTGATAAAAAGTACTTACCTTTGTTGAATAGCCCATTTAAAACACATTTAAAACAAGGCATTAATATCCTAAAAACTGCACAAGAAGTTTATTAAAAAACACTGTTTAAATCCCATAGCGTAGGTAAATCTCTGGGTGCCTGCCATTTTAAATTTAATCCACAATAATTCAACCATCGAGCATGTGAACGAATAGAAAAACTTTTTAAGCAATGTTTGTCATTTGTTGTTGATTCTATGCATTCTAATAATAACAGTAACCAGATATTTTCAGCAACAGGTAGAATTCATGCTTTTCCAAGGAATGAATTTTGCAATCTGCTCAACTATCCTACCTATTCATTCATGCTCGATAATTTACTTGTTTTTACTTAAATTTAAGATGGCAGCCCCCAGGTTGCCAACCTATGCTATAGGATGTAAACAGTGTTTTTATTAAGCTTCTTTTGCAGTTTTAAAGTTATTTATGCCTTGTTTTAAATGTCAGAGCTCTCCGGATTCTACCAATGAGGTGTGGAGCTACTTTGAGCTGGATAACAATGTAAAAAGAGATTTATCTGCAGGGGCAAGGCATGCCCTGTCTCAGTCATTCTAATAGCTGTTTGGGCAAAGGATTTGGATCTCGGAAAGCTGCTGGAGAACGGAGGTGGGCTATTCAACAGGGGTAAATACATTTAATCACGTTTTAATAAATACACCTAAAGTCAATTTCACACTGAACACACACCAACACAAACCACACAAACTAAAGCTCACATAAACCATTTGATTTTTACTTGTCCCAAAAACAAACTGCTTCTTCAAGAATCTGACTGAGGTATAAGCATTTGTGTTGTATGTTTTTAGACACTCTTCTTGTTGTGCAGAATTTACTGATTTGAGCGTTGGAGTTCCTACGCATTATCTCTGAAGACTAAAGACTATGCTGTTGACTTTTCATCCTGTTCATTAATTGTTACTAAATTACAAAAGAATATGAGCCTTACTAAGCAATGTATTCCTGTCTTAGATAGGATGTCTACCAGCTACCAGCTGCAAACAGAGGAAACACAATAAATGCAAAAAAAACTTCTTCTTAGGAAGAAAGGGACGTTATTATGGAAGAAGTTACCCACATTTATCTTAATCCACCATCCTATATAGTTCCATATCTATCTTGATCTCTGCCTTATTTGCATTATCCAGTGTTTGGTCTACTTTGTTGTCTCTCCTTCCTGGCAGCACAAGTCTGGATCTGACTTCATGCAGCAGAAATCACCTGAACTGCATTCCAAGTTCTCTTACATATTTTCACTTTTAGTTTTTTTTTTTTTTTTTTCATTCACACTGTATTTTCTCCATATGCTATAGATTTTATACAGAACGCTTTCCTATTTATTTGTACTGATTTTGTAGGGCTGGTAGGGTTGTCAGAAAATATCTGGAAAATCTGTAACTTAAAAAAAACACCCTTAATGCCAAAAAGTAACCACATTTATAAATGTTTTTATATATTTTTTTTTATAAAGGTTTTGTTATAAAAAAAAATAACTTTCTCAAAAACACATTACTGAAAGTGGGTGCGTTTTCCAAATACGATCTGTCTTAGTAAACAATGAACAAAGGGCGTAAAAAAACTAAATGAGCCAGTTCTGCAAGTATTTCCCAAAGAGCTTCTATATAATATAATATAATATAATATAGAATCAACCATAGAAATAATGATTATCAATTAATAGCTACGTAAAGGTTTGGCTAACACTCAGTAATTAGAGATCAGTCTTAAGTATGAGTTGACAAATATGTGAAACTATGTGTCCTAGCAGCATAAACATAACAGCTCTTTTACAAAAAGTGGTACCATGGAGGTAGAAAATGGAGGTATAATATTCTGCCACGCTCCCCTGCATTCCATTTACCTCGAACATTTAATGACAGAATGTGGGAATGATGTCATACTGGAGTTTGCTGCATTCCAGGAAAAAAATCAGATATCAGCTATCATTGTTAGCATTGCCCCAGGTTAGCATTGCTAATGATGATAACAGTTAATAATAACACATTAAGCAGTATTTTGTACAGCTAAATAACACAGAAACATGTCCACAGACATACTGTGTGTAGGACTGATTTAATGAGACACTAATAGATTATACTACTATTATAATACTACTGCTTATACAACTGTTCATATGTGGAGCAGCCAACTAGATTTTGAACTCCAGGTTAGTGAGGCTCTCCAAACGTTGCTAGTGTGAAATCAGACATGTAGCGGTGTTCCATTTTAAATTTCCGGTACCACTTTAAAATAATACTACCTTTATAAAGGGTTTATAAATGGTTTACATTTAGTTTATTAATGGTTACTAATTAGGTTGTAAATGCCTTAAAAACATTAATAATCAGTTATAACACATACGTAGAAAGGACAACAATAAAGCTGGCTGTAGGTTCACTATATGACAAACAAAAGGTCATTGTTGCCCCCTTCTATGTATGTGTTATAACTGATTATTAATGATTTTAAGGCATTTACAACCTAATTAGTAACCATTCATAAACTAATTGTAAACCATTTATAAACCCTTTATAAAGGTAGTCTTATTTTAAAGTGGTACCAAATTTCCTACTCAGGACTTGGAAAGTCCGTCTTCCTACTTCAAATAGAATGCAGCAATAGTCTCCAGTCATTAGTAATAGTATTAGCAATAGTTTCCATCGTTATTGCAAATTGCAAAAAATATATATATAAAAAAATAATCCACAACAATCCCAACAAAAACACATATTAATCTTCACCAAAAACATCTAGCTAACAGTGTATCAACTCATAAAAACCATCTGTACAACAATAAACCATCAGTAATAATGAGTAGTATAATATCATCTGAAACCTTTTGCTATAGTGCAGATCAATCTTCTGTTCTGTACCCAGAGAGTCTTCCAGTTCTGACACACGATTATCCTGTTCCGCTTAGGAGTAGAATAAACATAGAGTCATGTGAACACGCTTTTGTACTTAGCTTCCTAAAACACGCCTACCTTCACCACAATGTACTTCATGGAATTCATGGTGGATGGTAAAATTCCCACACAGTTTGAATATGCCTAATGTTTTGCTTTCAGTTCCTCATAATAAAGGTCTCAATATACTTTACCTGGAGTATACATTCATGTGATTAATACAGTTATTGCTAATTAAGAACAGAAGGGTGCCATTAGACAAATATGGGTGGCTTTGATGAACACTTAGCTGCATTCCAGAGTCTATCTTTATTTGATGTTTTTGTTCTGGATTTTTGTTGATATTCTGTCTCTCTCTGTTAAAACAAGCCTACCATAAAATATACAATGTCTTTGTAAGAGGATATATCAGCAGGTCACCAAAAATTCCCAAATTAACTTTGGTAATACAAGTTGCCACCACTTAACATACAATTTAGAATTGCTATGCTATTTAATGGCAGTACAACAACATTAAACTGACTAAATAAAACTGTGTTCAAAGTACAGTTAGTAAACGTAACTGGAAAATATTAGACATGTTTATTTTTCAAGTCAAAATTTTCTCAAATTCTAATTAGTAGAATCACTTTATCAGTGTTTACAGTGTGGTAGTCCCGTCCTATTGGTCACACTGTCAATTGAAGCACAAAATTTAACATGTAACATTTTAAAACTCCCCTCCGGACACTTTGTGCTCTGTTATTTTTGTAAAATCTATTTTTCCCCTTTGCATTATACATGCACAGAGAATTGTGGGCAGTAAATGATTTAGTTGTATCCTCAAAACCTCTCCGAACAATGACTGCATTTCGTATATGAAGGAGCCTTTGGATTTTATGATGTGGCAGCAGAGAAATGCTGCTCAACCAAATAATAAAATATCTGGGGCAAACCAGAATAGATGTTTCTCACTTTGTGTATCACAGCATTTACACTGAATTCTAACAGTGTCATTCAGTGGGCATGATGGCAGTGATTCCCCAGTGATTCCCCCAACTTAACATCACCCACATACAGTCTATTTTTACACACCTCTGATCAGAGCTGATGAAAAAATACAATGTTGTTGATACTAGAGAGCAGCTCATCACCTTCAGAGGCTAGTTATGGTCTAGTTATGGGAATACAGGTAACTATGTGAACCAGCAGGTCTTAAAAAGCCCCCCTGTTCAAAAAATAATACTGACAGTAGAGAGCAGAATAGATTGTTTTTGAATGTAAAGTGTTTTATTTTACTTTGCACTTTGAAGAAATATTGCATCCACTTTAACATTTCTTTATTAGTAACAAATAACAAAAGTATTATGAATGTACTATTTATACGCCAGACAACAACTTAATAAATAAAGCTACTATTTTCCTCTGTTTGCGTGTGTGTTTACAGTGTGTTACACAATCATTCCAGGTCTTTCAATATGAAAAAAAATCTCTTTTTTTTCATCTCTAACAATTTTCCTTTAGTTGGGGCTATTCAGGAAGGTCCTGTATTAGTTTAGGGGAGCTTGTATTATTTTTGCAGGAATTGTGTGTGTGTTTAGTTGTGGGAGTTCCACTGGTCAAATGTTGTTCACGTTCTCTGAGTTAAGCTGGAAGGTGGATAAGTGCTCTGCCGGTGGAACTGGCATTTTAAAAGAGAAACACTGCTTGTGGGTGGTCGTTCTACGCACTCTCCTGTTTATAACATTGCTAAATAGGACTTTAGCTTGGCCTCGTTATGTTGCATCCAGTGACCCTACACTAACTTTTATACAGGTTTGCAGAATAAAACCCCTACATTATGGACTGCTCCAAATGGAAGTGTGTAGGAGAAAAGAGAATAAGTTATGCAAAATAATGATGTTTTAAATGGAGTTAAACTGTGTGTTATGCCAGTGTAAATTTCTTTATAGCACAAGCACAGCTAACTTTGATTTTCTCATCTCCTCTTTGTAGAAATCCAGATTTAAATACTAAAAAACAGTGTAAATGTAGTACTACAGTCAATTTCCTATATGTCCAGATTATTAATAGACAGTATTAACCAGATCATCTATCTTAAAACACTGGAAATGGGCACGCACATAATTAACAATGGCTGAAGTTAATGTATTTGGGGTAGGCCCTGTCCTCAGCCCAGGTAATGTAGCAAATATTAAAAATAAATCATAGATAGGTTTGCTCACAGACCTGAACCAATTAAATCTCAGTAATCTGCATTAACAGGTACTCACTGGTTATAGTACCACCAGTGATATCACTTCAGAATCTTGTGTAGCGTAATCCTTGTATATCATCTGCTGGTAGACACATCTTAAGCTGCTCCTTCAATATTTAGACAGGCAGCCAGATGGCATCACAAAAACAGTTTTCATGTTACAGAGGAGAGGAGAAAGGTTCCTACGATGAAGTTTAGGGTTTCTGGAAGCCCCCTCTGTCTTTCACTGCTCTTTCGCTCTTTCTCTTTTTCTCTCTCAGTCCAAAACATGTGATGATTCTCAATCTATCCAGGTTGTTTTATCCTGTTGTAATCTGTCTCAGCATTAGCTTCACCTGTCAGAGAGAAACACACACTGTCAGTAATCATAAATAACCATATCAATAAACTGTATTTTTGTGCATTATAAGGCGCACTGTATTATAAGGCTAACTATCAATGAACATCTATTTTCTGGTCTATTTTCAAACTTAAGGTGCTTATATCTCCTCATACAAGACCAGCCTCCTATCTGACCAGACCAACATATTCTAAACTGAAGGTCCAATTACCATTCCAACAACATATTTATTACATAATTGATCAAATTACTCTCTCTCGATGTTAAGATGGTAAGATGCTTTTGGTAAACTGGACCCTGGTTATTAGCGTAGCAATATTTTGTGTGCCAAACATAGAATATTAATATTAGTATGTAGTATTTAGAACAGAGTATGCAGTATGCAGTGGATAGTATGCAATTGGGATGCAGCAAAGTTTCCAAGAATGATAGTAGTTTTCAAGAACAATACTGTCACCAAAATGTCATAAAGACAAAATTTAACTAGTTCACAATGCAAACTCATTGTTAAATCCGTGTTAACTATTTAACTTTTTCTCAACCTTTTGATAGTGCACATCAGAGTCACTGTCATTTAGGATTTTTGAGACTTTGCAACCATTAACTCCTGAAACATTTCACAGAAAGTGTGAGCTAGGCTAATGCCTGGTGTAAATAAAGGAAGAGCACTAGAGTGTGAGCTGATAATAGTACCTGTGTGAAGGTGTGAGGGGTTTAAGCACAGAGTGAATGGCCACAGGACAGATCCTCCCAGTCCAGACAGATAGATCCTCTGAAACCAGGAACTCCTGCTCTTCTTCTTCACCTGAACAACATCAACACACTGTGTGCTCTATATATACTGAAACATACTCATACTCATCATCATAATCATTATACACATCTTTACACGTCTCTCACTTTGTGTTTCTGTGTCTTCGTCCTGGATTGGTAGTCTGTTTCAGATGCACTGGATGTTTCATCTTCATCCCCCAACCTTTTAATGATATTAAATTATCAATTAAATATAGCAGTTTATTCTTTATTCATTTTAAATGTACTTCTATAATAGCACCACATACAGCTTTTGTACAGTTGTTGAAGTTTGGATGTGTGTGTACAACCAATATGGACATATATGGTGTGCCACTCAAGAACTTAACGGTAGACTGTTTAATCCAGTCCATTAATACCTCATATTTGTGGTCATTGTTCTGTTGGAACACCCAATTTATCCAAATTTCAATAATCTAGCTCATGGTTTAGGGTTATGTTAGAGGATTATAGAGTAGTGTACCAGCTTCAACTCAGTCCAAAAAGCATGATACTACCGCCACCATGAGTTCAGACAGAGTTCTTCAGGGTGAATCATCATTGGCAAATTTCAATTTGCTTGGGAACATGGATTTTATCTTGAACAGCTGTTCAGCTGAGGGTGGCATATTCAGAGGTGGAAAAAGTACTGAAAAATTGTAACTGAGTAAAAGTACCTTTACTTTGCTAAAATTCTAAAAGTAAAAGTACCCATCTAAAAATCTACTGGAGTAAAAGTAAAAAAGTACTCAATTTAAAATTTACTTTGAGTAAAAGTTACATAGTTACATTTAATTATTTGATGTAAAAAAAGTACAAATCATAAAGTAAATCTTTTTAATTAATTATTATTCCACATAATAATTTGGACCTTTCAGGCAATGAAACCCATAAAACATTTTCAAGAACAAGTGGCATAGTTTTCTATGATATATTTTTTTCTTTACTGTTAAAAAGTTATGGTCATATATGTGACTATAAACCGTATTATTATAGTTCATTATTATTTTTTAACTTGCCATTGCTATGCTTTAACTGCTATTTACATGTTTTTTCAACATCCAAGCAGATTGTTTAATGTTCCCAATAAAAACTTAAGGAAATCATACAAAAAAGAATGTTGGTTGGCGCATGCGCAGCGATTCTCCCGAGCTGCGCACACAGACACCAGGCTACACAGTTGATTCACACAGAGTTTATCCCGCTAACAGTAATAAACACTGCTGGGAAAAGTTCAGCTGCGCTGCCATGCAGAACAAAACAATCAATTTCACTATTTACTCAGTAACGGGGAGTTTTCCAATGTAGCGAAGTAAATTACTTGTGTCAAAATGTACTTGAGTAAAAGTAAAATTATCTATTTTAAAAACTACTTTAAAAATTACAAATTACTCATAAAATCTACTCAATTACAGTAATGTGAGTAAATGTAATTCATTACTTTCCACCTCTGGGCATATTAGATCTTATTCCTCACTTTGGTAAAGTAGTTTCATCTCTATATTACAAACATGATGATTACTGATGATTCTGAATTTCTGCATTTGTTTAAACTATTCTTCTCAGATCTGCTCTGAACTGCTTGGACTAACCATTGTGTTACTGTGTGCTGGTCAAGACCAAGAATGCTGTCAATCAGACATTTTTTAATGTGAGCATAGAGGAGCTACTAGCTGTAGCCAATCATAATCACTGGCAGTGAGTTAAGAAGCCTTTGCCTTGGCAGGTTAAAATAAAATTTTGGACTTTTTAAAAAATATTTAAGGTGAATGCATGTACATTTTTAAACTTTTAATGTACGTTTTTTTCTGTTAAAGCTTTACGGTGCAACCCATTTTAAATGCTAGACTAATGTGTTTAGATTGATGTGAATGACTTGAAGATCACTGGTTCAATTTCCAAATCATGCTGCTTCTCCATCAGTAGCCAGAGCCGGGCCCACTAGGTGGCGCCCTCTTAGAGCTTAGATTCTCTGCCCTTTTCTCAGGCTGGTTCGGGCTCAAGAAAATATTCTGTGATGTAGGCATCTGTTTTTTAATGCTATTTTTATCTTATATAAAGCTATGGCGTGATAATCACAATATAGCAAAGTAACAAATCAAACTGTTTTTAAATAAAAGTTGCACAAGTGCGCACTCCACTTATTCATATTACACACTTGACTTGCAGCACTGTGCACTGCAGTGGATCATTGTTCGTGTTGTTTGTGTTTTATTCTTTAGGGGATCTGATCTTAATAATAACGTTTTTAAAATAATAGGTCTATGCTTCTTCAGTGTTGCAATGTTAATGTTAATGCTCTACTTACTAAAAAAATGTTGGGTTTAAATCGGGCTCAACATGACGGATCAGGCTGTATATTTTGGGCCCGATCTAAGCTCTATGCCCTCTCCTTTTATCATTAACAGTGTGATGTTGGTCAACACAGGCGTCTGTTTGCTGATGTATCAGAGCTGGGGATCTGGACCTTTCCTCCTAGTTTTTTTGTTACTAGTGATGCTGCAGCTGATTGGTGACAGCTGGAAAAGGGGAGGAGTTCACATGAATTCAAATGCATCAGAGGAGGCATGTGCTGGTCTTCATCCTTCTTGTGTTGCATTGCTAGTGTTAGGGGGGATGACTAAGGAGTTGGTGGGGTAAATTGATGTCCAAATTGGGGAGAAAATGTTCTAAGAAAAATTCTAGCCAAGAAAATGAACACTTCTTGGAAAACGTTAAAATCCCTCACGTCCATGATGAAAGTATCTGAACTTCCACAACTGTATTTAATGTCATTACAAATCTCTGCATCTCTGCAAACATGAATACGAATCAAAAAAATTGAAAAGTTTCTTATTAAAGCATTAAAGCTCTGTTGGTGCCACCTGTAAGGAGCAGAGGAGAGATTGTCTTCTACAGTGATTGGTGTGTCCATGGACTGACGATCAGCGGAGGTCGGGGAGTCTCGGCCCCTCTCACTGAAAAAAAAAAACAAAAAAACACAGAATAACGAATGCTGTTTACTGCAAAACTCAGAGTGTGTTCTTAGAATTAACATTTATAAACTAAAGAATGATCTGTGCTGTGACCGAAATGGCTCCCTATTTACTAGTTAGGGCACTATTGAGTATATCAGCCATTTTTTTCCGAGTGTCCGAATAATAAGAAAGAATTTGAATGTGATTTTGAGGCCACTATAAAATCCTAAAATGCATCATGATTTATAGTAAACATCGCTGCTTACTAAGCGAGCTAAATGTGTCCCAAAATGCATTGCGGGTCTCGCTTCTAAGCAAAAGACAGCCGAACAAACGGAGCGGACAGCGAGCCATCAGGGTTGCCAGATTGTTACAGTGGGATTTAGATAAAAAACAATTCACTGGATAAAACGTGTTTAAAAAAAATCCACCCAAACAGCTGATGTTCATCATATCAACAATATTACAGGGTTCATTCCAACATGATCCTAATTAAAATACCTTAAATATCTTAAATATCACTAATTACAAAAAAACGATATCTAAATTATATTATTTGCATGTTTTTTATTATATATGTGTTTTGTGCATTGTATGATAGGATACACGAACCAAAGAAAAGTAAATACAGTACATAAAAATACGATCGCAAGCAATGAAAGAAATAAACTCATATATAATAACTAACATAAACACAGCTATTTCAAATTTCCATCATCAGGACTAAAAGCTCTGTCTCTGCCACGTTAGATATCTAACTACAACACTGATGAGTTCAATTTTCTAAACACCTGGTAGATTTGTTCACTCGTCAAATCACAGCGTTTCCTCCAGACAATTTCAGACACAACTCGACATTTAGCATGAAAGCACCCAATCTGGCAACACTGAGATGCTGTTCCCTTTTAATTTCAGATGTTTCTCTGTGTAGTTCATTATTAATGTGAGGATTAATGTATTTAAACAGCGTAAATATAACAGGCAGAGAGATTTATTACTTCATGATCAGCTCAGAGCTTCACTAACTTTAATTCAGAGATCAGTTCAGTGTGTTTATGGAGTTTTAAACACGGCTCAACCCCTCTCTCACCTGTGTGTGTTTTTGCAACCGGTGCTGCCGCATGATAATGATGAAGATGTGTCCGAATTCATTCCTGTTTTACACTACTTAGTGAACTACATAGTGTATCCCTAAATACCGCAGCACTAATAAAAGAGTAAGAAGCGATTTCGCTCACAGCCCTGGAGTTAAGTCTTATTCTGAATGCAGAAAATAACTGTATTAAAATTTTCAGTCAAACACAAACACAGCAGAAGAACGCAGAGATCAGAAATAATGAAAAGTATAATATAATCATCTGGAACCTTTCAGGAAAGTGCAGATCAGTCCTGGAACTCCACTCTTCGTCCTGAGGGTCTTCCAGTTCTGTCATACGGTTCTCCTGCTCAGCTTAGAATCAGAATAAAGAATAAAGACAGAGAGTTCTGTAATCAGATTTATTATTCGCTCTCAGATCTCTGAGACACGCCTTCCTTCAGCAAATACTACAGAGAGAAACTGGATATGTGGTACAAATTCCTCCAGATCAGGTCTTAGCACGTCTGACTCTCACGTTCTACTTTCAGTTACACACAGTAAAGGCTCTAAAATAACACTTATTATAAAGATGTAATTAGTCTGGCTTTGGTGAACAATGTTACATAACTAGTCTTTCTTAATATTGTAAAATGAGCATGAGCAGGTCGAGCAGTTGGATTTTTTTTTTTAGCAAGTTTGCAAAACAAACAATACACGAATACAACACTTAGCTTTTTCCTATTAATATGCTGAATTAGGGGACAAAAACATAAAAAGAAATTCCAGCGGTGTTAGCATTAGAGCATGCCAAGGCTGTGACAACTTGACAAATACCTACAGTACCAGTAAAAAGTTTGCAAACACCTCAATAAATGTTTCTCATTCGTTTTTCTTTATTTGTCTTCTAAATTGTGGATTAATATTAAAGACATGAAAACAATTAAAGGGACACATATCATTGCTGTTGAATGAAAAACACTTATCTCCATTTTTGTCGATTTTTAGTTTACTACATAATTTGAACAGACAAACTGTCCCTCACACTGTGTCCAAATTTCTTGATGAATGGACCAATACTCTTCAAAGTGACCTGAAATAAACTCTTTTTACATTGACTTCCATTGAAAGTTTTGAAGGTTTTTCCTTTCTTCTGTAAATTTGCTGTTTTGGAGATACTATTTTTTTATTGGACTGCGACAATATATAATTACGTAATAAACAGTATAAAGTGTTGTTCCTCCACATTAATTCTTTGATCTAAACCTGAGCTGCATGAGCTGGAGCTTCACAGCGTGAAGGAAAAGCAGCAACTATTGTTCAGCACCTCCACACTGTAAGCCCGTATACGTTGAATTTACTTAAACAATTTGAGGAAACCGGTTGCCTTAAAAAAGTTAAGTAATGGGGAATAAAAACTTGAGTTAGCATAAATTAAAACATCAAGTTTTTACAACTAAAGGGGAAGTTGATTTATTTCTAAGGTAGCCCAGGGGGGGAATCACTACACACTGATGGTGAGTGTTGGACACACCCAGTATGCAAATAGATTGTGGCAGAAGTTGGCAATGGCAACAGACTAAACTCAGTTATTATAATAAGTTCAACTCAAAGATCTCAGTTTGAATAGTACAGTATATGTGCCCACAAATGAGTATTGTTTAGAAATATTAAATTTATACTTAAATCATTTTAGTTCGAGCAACGTATGGGTTTACAGTGCAGGAACTCCTTCAAGATGCTGAGAGAACTAAATTTGCTACTTAAAAGAATCTAGAGTATGAAACTTAATAAAATATATACATTTTTTTGTAAAAAATACATTTAAAATCAATCTATCAGCATTTGATTTCACTCATATATAGAATAAAAACATTCTTTCAAGGCTTTATTCCTAGAAATCTGATGATCTTGAAGCTGTTTATAAAGCTCACCACAAGGGGAGGAGGGTTTAGGGGAAGTGAGGATGAAGTGAATTGGGACAGGCAGGTTAAGCTGGGCCACACCTCCAACGACGAGCTCAAAACCACAAGTTCCTCTCAGAGAGAAGAGAAGAGCAGAACTGAGCTGTTCCTACAATCACTTTCCTCCTGAAAACTCTGTTTAGAGCATAATCAGACTAGATCAGACTGAACACACGACTCAGTGCTTCTTCTAAAGTAGATTTAAAGCTTTAATCATGATGGTGTTGGATCATTTTAATGATGGCATTAATTTATACTCATTTAAAAAAATATTTTAGATATTTTAGATTTAGACATTAATGCTAAAAAGCAAAGCAAAACTCACCTTTTCACATTTAAAAATAATGCAAATATATATATATATATATATATATATATATATATATATATATATATATATATATATTTAATGCATATTTTTCTAAAATAAAAGTCTATTTGAGTCCTATTTTCTATTTTTTGAGGTTGTAATCTCTTGTACTCACCAGGTCCTCTCACTGGAACTGTCTGCATGATCAGATCTTGCTCTTCTTGTTTGATTTTTTTTGTGCTGAGTCAAATTTATATAAAATCTTACCAATTCCAATTTCATCTCAGCTCACTTCTGCTATGCACTTCCATTTTGGTACAGTCCAAACTGCTGGGGGATCCAACTGCTCTTCTCTTGTAGTTAATGCTATTTTAGCTTCTTTTTTTGCCAGATTTATGTGATTTCTTCAAAAAATACAAAATACATCCAAATAATTCACTAAAGCATCTAATCCCAGTCTTTATTCTGAGAGATCTGATGTTGGATCAGTTAGCAGAGCAGCTGTCCTCCCCTGTATTATAGACTGATCGAGGGCTAGTGTCTAGGGGAAGTGAGGATGATGTGAATTTGGGCGACGTCCTGGTTTGAGTCAGTAAAGCTGTGGGGGAGGTTAAACAGGTACCACACCTACCAAACACCAACCAACCACAGGGTTTTTTTTCAGCCGTGTGTGTGTGTGTGTCTGTGTTTGAGTTGTTATTGTGTGAAATGTGAAACAGTTCTGATGGTTTTTTTTTCATGAAGTTAAACTGTGTGTGTTATATAAGGGAACATTTTTTTTGGAAGACAAGAAACACCTGACCTGCACTTACTGAGCTCTCTCAGTTTTTTATTCTGAAACATTTTAATACTTTTATCTTTATCATTTTATTACTGTTTATTCATGTTATATATTTAATTATTTTTTGTTAAATTATGTTTATAGTCATTATAAATAGTTAATTATGTTTATGACCTACACTTTTAAATTCTAGCCTGCCCACATATCATTTTATGTTGAAATGTTATTGCTTGTTATTGGTTTTATTAGAAGATTTCCTTTTTTGGTTTGGTTGATTTTCTCCTTTTAGTTTAAACTAATCAAACTTTGTTTTAATATCTTTTTCATTTGCTTTAACTCTCCTTTTATGTTCATTAGTCAGAACCAGCAGTGGTTTTCCCGGGTCATATTGTTCCTTACCTCTAACAGGTAATGGTTCAATTAGGATAAGTCACTCATTTTTTTTTTATAAAAAAATACATGTTCAAACTTTTTTTAATGTTTCACTATTTTATTACTTTTAAAGACCAACATATAAAACAATAGTTTTGCATAATATTGAAACATAACACTGTAATTTTGTTTTAGTTTTAGTTTTGGCAGGGGGTGGTTGGTTGCAAACATTTGAGATGAACCATTTTTATATCATATGTTGATTACACTAGTTAAAGCCAGCAGAAGAAGTTTCATACAGAAAAAATACTTTTAACTATTTTTTTTTTAAACTTCAAAACGGGTCAATTTGACCCGTAACATAACAGGAGGATTAGGTTGTAAACCCTTAAAAAATAAGGTTTAATTGCAATGCATTTAGAGTGGAAATTATGATTGATTGATTGATTGATTATTAAACAGTTATGGATGAGACAGAAATACACAACCCAGAAAAATCTTCATTTCTGTCACTCAGATTTTTAGAGATGAACAGTGTGAGAAATTAGGGCGCGTCTTTCTCACACTACAGTCTTATGAAAACTGTATAAACAAGAGCTGAACACACACACACACACATACACACACACATTCTTCAGAACTATTCACAGCATGCTTTTAATAAGTCAACAAGTCAAGTCACATCAAGTCAGGAGTCTCTAGGAGTCTAACAAAAAGAATGAATTCCATTTTGACTTTCCAAAATACAAACTATATCATTAAATTGCAATATAACGTATTGTTATTGTTATTATTATGGATCCTATTCAGTTTTGTGGATAAATAAAAAAAAATCCCTAAAATGCACAATGGTAAAGCAGTGATTGCCCACACACAGCAAGAGTTTTCGTGAAACGTCTTCAGATTTATCACCAATCCAGCTAGGCTGCTTTAGCTTCAACCTACGAGTGTAGAGCTACAGGATCTACAGGCCCAGCTGTAGCAACATCTGTGGGTAAATGTGCTGCAGGATCCATACAGAACCTGTAGAACCTCCACCATACCCAACCCTCTCAATCTTATATCATCTTATATCCAGAATAGAGGAACCAACATGGTCTAAACTAGAGCCTCCTTTCAATTACAGTAAAGTGTTACCCAGTAAACTTTAATATATCATTACATTCCAACTTCAGCTTCAACCTACAAGTGTAGAGCAGGATCTACAGGCCCAGCTGTAGCAACATCTGTGGATAAATGTTCTGCAGAATCCATACGGAACCTGTAGAACCTCCTCCATACCCAACCGTCTCAATCTCATATCAGCTTAAATCCAGAAAGACTAATAGTTTAAACTATTAGGAGCAGTAAAAGTGCAGTGTTATAAAGGAGTTTCAGTAAAGTTTCTCCAGCACCAAGGCTGGAGCAGGATTAGCGTTAGCTGCTAACCGCGCTATGTGCTAGCTCGTTTAAACTTAGAGCATCATATTTTAATTCTTTAATACAGTTTTCCCCAGTAAACTCTAATATTCTTTCACTCTGGTATATCATCATTACAATCACACATATACAAATCAAATCAAATTTATTTATAAAGCGCTTTTTACATCTAATGTCACAAAGCAGCTTTACAGAAATGTGAACGCAGGACAGAGAATCAGACAAAACCTTAAACATACAAAACAGAACACCCAGTGACTTTAAAAAAGGCCTTTTTGGGACCTTGGAAGGATAAATGCTCACATAAAAGGGGGGGGGGGGGGGCATCCTCCTGTGGTCAAACAGCTTTTAAATTAATGTTAAAAATTCATTATAAATCCACACGGGTCTAATATATTCAGGTGTATGGCAACACCAGCAGAGAAACCTGTTAAAGTTCATATACATTTGGATGTAATTGGTAGTATACAGATTCATATAAAATTTAATGATTTGATGAATAAATGAATGAATGAATTTCGACTTATATAGCGCTTTTCTAGAAACCCAAGGACACTTTACATTTTACACGTTTTACAAACAACCATTCATACTCAGCACTCATCATCCACACACCGGTGAGAAACGGCAGCCAATAGCGCACAGCGTACTCTCAACCGGAAACCACCGTCCACCTGGAGAACTCCATCCTGCACTACAGCAATTTACCCAGAAAAGAGAGCCAATCCATATCTGGGCACAGTTGTACATACAATTACACACACAAACTTACATAAATACTACACACTTACACATATATTTTTAGAGATAATTTTAGAGTATCAATTTGTCTGGGTATCCAATCTACCAGATGTTTTCTGCAGTCTAAAATATAAAGGATTAGGTAGATCTAAAGAACAACTGGCTTAATGATTCTTGTTATGGAGGGAATTTCTTGTCTGAACTCAACTGAATATTTTTCTGCTGCTGTTTCCTCGTTCAGTTCTCGCTCGTCTAGTTTCTGTGTGTTTGTGTGTGTGTGTGTGTACACAGTATGTTTGTACGGTGTGTTTGTACAGTGTGTTACACAATCATTTGAGAACATTAAGGGCCTGAACACAATTCAACCCCAACACACTTCTACTGCTCACTTCCTCTAAGGGAAAGTCTACGTTGAGGGGAGATCAAACCTCTCACTCTTTCACTGTTTTAACATTTTTAATTTTTCCATTTCTTTTATTTAAATGTTCCTGTCTCATTAATACACATTTGCAGACAAAAATATATAATTCCAGTCTTTATTCTAAAAGATCTGATGTTGGATCAGTTCGAATTGCTACTGTCCTCCCCTGCATTATGGACTATTCCAAGTGGAAGTGTGTAGGGGAAGTGAGGATGAAGGGGATTTGGGCAACGTCCTTGGAAAGAACCTGGAAGGCTCTGAGGGACAAAAAAACAGGGTGCGAGAGCTTCAGGGTAGAAGTCTGATGTCAGATGTTTCCTGCTTAAATTTCAGTTACACAAACACTGAATAAACAGAGCTAAACACACACTTCCAAACTACTTTGTCATTAGAGTGCGATACAGTGCACTTTCTATATGTATACCGTATTTTTTGCACTATAAGGCACTCTTAAAATCCTTTAATTTTTCAAAAAGTCAGGTATTAAGGAGCAGTGAAGCCACTCCCCTGAAGTACAGTGTTATACAGGAGTTTCAGTAAAGTTTCTCTAGCACCAAGGCTGGAGCACCAAGGCATTAGCATTAGCCTCTAACGGCATTAAGCGCTAGCTCTGTTGTTGTTCAGAGGCGAGTATTATCAACCTGTAGCCTGCTGCTTACCACAGCTAGCACTGCTGGAGCAGCATCAACATTACCTGCTAACCTAGCTAAGCGCTAGCTCTTATACCATTCAAGGGTGAGTAAATAGGACTGTGGCCTGCGCGTTTACCATGTTAAAATTGCTATCTAATATTGCCCTGGCTTACCAGAGCACTCAGGGTTCCTTAGTGTAACATTGTTGGGCAGCATTAGCCACTAACCACGGTTAGTCTTAGCCCAAATAAACAGCTTTCAGGAGCTTAGCTTAGCTTTACAGGTCTCGCCACCCAGCAGTCCAATTTACAAGGCCAATTACCAGTAATGTTCCAACACCAGAAGGGTGAAGACTAGCACACGTCTCCTCCGATACATGTGAAGCTGCTGATGCAGTATTGCCGAGTAGCATCACAGCGCTAACGCTCAGAGGAAAGCGCAGCGACTCGGTTCTGATACATCAGCTCACAGATGCAGCCTTGTGCTGATCCACATCACCCTAGAAGTAATGAGGTGGAAAGAACACCATCTACTGTACCCACCCAGAGAGAGCAAGGCCAACTGTGCTCTCTCTCGGGGCTCCGGCAGCTGATGGCAAGCTGCATGACTGGGATTCAAACCAGTGATCTCCTAATCATAGTGGCAGCGCTTTAGACCACTGGATCACTCAGAGCCCCCTTGCAGTTGTTTGAAATTATAGTAGGTCTGAAGAGTCTATATTAGATCAGAAGTGCTGTTTATTATATGGGGTTTATTAAGTACTCTATGCAGGTTTTCAAAAAGTTTATTAAACTCAACTATATTTAAACTATACTAAACAGCATTTGTTCAAATTATTTACATTTAATACCTTTTATACTTTACTTGCTTTTATTTATGTAAAGTAAATTAATCAAATTGTACAGTGTAGGTTATTTTGGCCAATGGGCAGATCTTTGGGCATACCAAAGTATAGACTTGTTACCATGACTACTGGTCCAAAAAGAGCTATAATATCATCCATGATATGGTGGATGTTTCACAATACACAAAGTTAAGAACCCTCCATTTAAAATGATGGACTGCTCCAAGTGGAAGTGTGTAGGGAAAGGGAGGATGGAGTGAATTGGACTTAAAAAGGCTGACTAAACAGAGCCACGCCTACAGGATTCAGAATAACAAGCAGAGTTCTTCACAGTGAGAACAGAAAAACAGAACTGAGCTGAACACTGAACATGACTGAGTTCAGTTCTTACAAATTTTTTTACACTGTTTAGAGCATGAGATGTTTTCTATGTGTAGTCCTGGACCTAGATTATGAGAAGAACATGTGACATGGAGGAGCTGGAACACTAATGGTTTGATCTATCTATCTATCTATCTATCTATCTATCTATCTATCTATCTATCTATCTATCTATCTATCTATCTATCTATCTATCTATCTATCTATCTATCTATCTATCTATCTACTGAAGAATACTATATTTGTCTAAGTCTCTGCCTCAGTAACTGCAATGTTCTGTCTATTTATTGTCTAATCTAATCGATTTATTTAATATAATCCTATATATATTGTTTTTACTATTGTCCTATGTGTGCATTTGTATATTTGCATGTTTTATGTAGTTTGTATTGTAATATTTGTTCAATGTTGTATCAAGTTGGTTGTGTTGTGAACATAATTTCACTCCACTGGTTTTTTTATATTTTACTGGAGTGCCATTAAAAGTCTATTAGCTTCACATTACTTGAGTACAGAAAGGAAAACAATAGAAAAAGGTGTCCCATACACACCAAACACACCATTTCACAACATTTAGCCTTCTAAAACACACTGTTTGTCACCAAATAACGTATTATTTCAGAAGCTCATCTTAAGTTAGAGATGTGATATGAATGCAATCAGATAATAAGAAATCTCAAGGTCTACATAAGTCAATCAATAATCAGTTATATTACTGGTATATACCTTAAACCAGCTTATAATGCATACAGTGAAAACCTCAAACCTCAAACATCTGCCACAGCTTTTTTAAACATGGACTCACTTTACTGGAAACATATGTTCCATTTTTTCAATGGTTTCTAATAGAACATAGTGCTGCCCTTCCTCTATAGCTCTCATATTTGGTTACATTCGAAAGAAATCAGAGTAAGGGTATACATGCACTAGGAAATCTGATTACTAAGCTAAAATCCAGCTCTCTTTAGCAGATTTCTTTGCTCCAATCCTTAATTTGATCTAAAAATCGAAGTATGTTTTTTACATAATAAATTAAATAATTAGATTATTAAAATCTGCAAAAATATGATTATGACTGAGCAATTAAGTGCATGT
Organism: Astyanax mexicanus; assembly: GCF_023375975.1. Taxonomy (NCBI): domain Eukaryota; kingdom Metazoa; phylum Chordata; class Actinopteri; order Characiformes; family Acestrorhamphidae; genus Astyanax; species Astyanax mexicanus. Next base: position 35,962,013 of record NC_064428.1, read on the forward strand.
AAATGCAGTTATTGTTTAGTCTTCTTAATCAAAGCTGTTGTCTGTAGATCTTCCTCCATTGAGTTTCAGTTCAACAACGGTTTCTCTAATGTTCTCACAGCAATATTTCCCTGCTGCTGTTTCCCCTTATTAGTTCCCGGTCCTCTCGTCTATGTGTGTGTGTGTGTGTTTATACAGTGTGTTACACAATCATTCCAGATCTTTCTGGGCCTGAATCCAATTCAACACCAATGCACTTCTGCTGCGCACTTTCTCTAAGGGCAAGTCCAATCTACAGGGGTGATCAAACTTCTCACTGTTTCATAATCTCTTTCTTTCTTCTCAGATTTTTCTTTTCTTATTTGTTCTGTTCATATTTCCCTTTTCACAAAAAAAACCCTTGCAGATAAATTTGTGTAATTTCAGTCTTTATTCCGAGAGTTCTGATCAGTTAAATCAGTCTAAATAGCAGCTTTGTTCTCCTCTATTATGGACTGCTCCAAGAGTAAGTGTGTAGGGGAAGTGAGGACGAAGGGGATTTGGGCATCGTCCCTGGTTTGAGGCAGGAAGTCTCTAAGGGAGATTAAACAGGTACCACACCTAGCAAACGCCAAACAAACAAAGAGAAGCAGCCAGAACAGTGAACATACCATCCAAAATCTTTAATTTTAACTTTGTAGCTGTGTAGGAAGAAGGGTTTAAGATCTATAGGATCTTTATTTTTCATAATAAAGAGATATAATATGTACTGTATATGTACTTTTCTTGGATAACTGGTCATAAAAGTGCTATTTTACCCGGAATTATATGTTTAAATACAAGTTTCTCTGATTAGTTCAGTGTTTAACAAAGCTCAAAGTGGAAATTTCTCCATCTCAAATGGTCCTCAGTTCTTCTACTCTTGAACAGGCTGGATTATGGGTTTGGATTAACTGTCTAAATGGAGGAAACACTGATTTATGAGTCAATATTCTAGGTTATATGGTGTTGGATCAGTTTAAATAACAGCTTTGCTCCACTGCATTATGTATGGACTGCTCCAAGAGTAAGTGTGTAGGGGAAGTGTGGATCAAGGGGATTTGGGCAACGTCCCTGGTTTAAAGCAGGAAGTCTCTAAGGGAGATTAAACAGGTACCACACCTTGCAAACGCCAAACAAACAAAGAGAAGCAGCCAGAACAGTGAACATACCATCCAAAATCTTTATTTTTTTTAACTAGGTAGCTGTGTAGGAAGAAGGGTTTGAGATCTATAGGGCCTTAATTTTCATAATAAAGAGATAAAATATGTACTGTATTTGGATAACTGGTCCTAAAATTGCTATTTTACCAGGAGCTATTCTTAAATACAAGTTTCTCTGATCAGTTCAGTGTTTAACAAAGCTCAAAGTGGAAATTTCTCCATCTGAAATGGTCCTTAGTTCTTCTGTTTTTAAAAAGGCTGGACTATGGTCTTGGATGAACTGTCTAAATTGAGAAAAACTGGTTTATGAGTCAATATTCTAGGTTATATGTGTTGGATCAGTTTAAATAACAGCTGTGCTCCACTGCATTATGTATGGACTGCTCCGAGTGGCAGTGTGTAGGGGAAGTGTGGATGAAGGAGATTTGGGCAACGTCCCTGGTTTGCAGCAGGAAGTCTCTGAGGGAGATTAAACAGATACCACACCTAGCAAACGCCAAACAAAGAGAAGCAGCCAGAGCAGTGAACATACCGTGCAAAATCTTTCATTTTAATTCAGTAGCTTATTTTTATAAATAAAGAGATATAATATGTACTGTATATGTACTTTTCTTGGATAACTGGTCCTAAATGTGCTATTTTACTAGGAATTATTCTTAAATACAAGTTTCTCTGATTAGTTCCATGTTTGACAAAACCCAAAGTTGAGATTTCTCCATCTCAAATGGTCCTCAGTTCTTCTACTCTTAAAAAGGCTGGACTATGATCTTGGATTAACTGTCTAAATTGAGGAAACGCTGATTTATGAGTCAAGATTCTAGATTATATGATGTTAGATCAGTTTAAATAACAGCTTTGCTCCCCTGCATTATGTATGGAGTGGTCTGAGTGGAAGTGTGTAGGGGAAGTGTGTATACAGTACATTGGGAAAGGGTAGTTACTCAAAGCCACACCTACAGAGCTCAAGGCAAAACAAGAACAGAAATATTGTGGGCGTTTCTAAGTTCCTACAGTCACTGTAAAGCCCATTTCAGAACATGTGTTTTATATCTCCAGACCTGAATCAGACTGAGGAGAAGATCACACCACTCTCACGGCTTCTGAAGAAGATTAGAAGAAGGCCTAAGTATTTATTTTATAAAGGATTGTTTTTTGTTGGCTCCTTTTCTTCTTCCTATCCTTCTTATTTGTCTTCTTCTGCCTCCTCATCAGATATTTGTTTGTTTAGGTGTGGATCATACCATGGTTTGTACCATATTTTACTGCACTCATTTATTCTTTTAGGGCCTGTTTAACTATTTAACTCATCTAACATTTATTTAACATTTTTAACATCTTCCTTCATCTACATACTTTTCTTATGGGAAATTTCTGAGCCACAGGGGTGATTGAATACTCTTTAAGTTTAGCTTTCTTTAAAAATATTGGGTACCACTATAAAACAAGACTACTTTATAAAAGATTTATAAATGGTTTGTAAATTAGATTATTACTTATTATTGATTAGGTTGTAAATGCCTTAAAAACCACTGATAAGCAGTTAAAACCTATCAATTAAAAAACCTGCAACCTAATTAATAACCATTAATAAAATGGTTATAAACCATTCATAACCCCTTTATAAAGTTAGTCTTATTTTAAAGTGTTACCAAATAATGTTGTTCAACTGCTTCCATTTGTTCATTGTGTGTTTTAGACCACTGGTTTCAGGAGAGCCGTTTGCCAGAACGAGAAGTTTTTCAGGCTCTTGATTGGATCTCCATGAACAATTTGCTTTTTACTAAAAAGTTCTAGATAAACATTTAAACTTTCTAATGGTTTCCAATCATGTTTCTAATTGATTCCACTTCAAATCAGCTTCTGAAAGAATATACAGTGATTTACAGTATTTGTTACAGTATTACAGTAACATTTTAATTAACTAAGTATCAAACTGCAAAACATTATCTGGCAAACATTTGACAAAATATTTATAAATAATAAATATATTATGCATTTTGATCTTAATATAAGTCCTTAAAGTACAAATCACTAATTTTATATCTTAAATTTGGCCACAAGTATCAGAGTAACTTGACTGGTGATTTTTTTTGTGCTTATTTTGAGTCAAATTACTTAAAATAAGGTGAACATTCTGATTAAGATTGTTGTTTAAAAAATAGCAAAATAATAGTAAACTTAGAATGCTTGGTAAGACAAAAAAATAATTATTTCAGAGAGAAAAAAAATATATTTTTTTGCAGTGCATGGTCCTTAAGGCATTTGTGAGGAAATAAACCTTCTTAAAATCTACTTTATGCAGTTTTCATGAAGATGAAACTCATCTTTTTCAGGACAAAAGCATTCACCATTATAAGAGAAGAGCTGTGAACATTTATCACTAATGTAAATGTAATGCAGATGTTTTAAAGTTGCTTTTAAACTAATAATAGTGTTGTTCAACCATTTATTTTTATGGTGTGATACTTTACAGGGAAACCCTGATGCCTCCACTGCATTATGGACTGCTCCGAGTGTAAGTTTATAGGGGAAGTGAGTATGAAGTGAATTTGGGCGACGTCCTTGTTGAAACAGGACTCTTGTAAAGGGAAGTGTGGAAGAGCCACACCTACCAAACCAGCTTATTTAAAACTGGAGGTGTGGTATAAATGCCTTCAGGTAAGGTGTGAACAGGTTTTACATTTAATCACAGAACATGCAGATCCTTAATACTACAATGTGGGAAGAAGAAAATAATTCCAGATTAAAGACATTTTAGTGCTTCTATACATAAAATATATATTTTAGATAAACTGAGATTTCTTCACTTTTAAACATATTTATCTATCTATCTATCTATCTATCTATCTATCTATCTATCTATCTATCTATCTATCTATCTATCTATCTATCTATCTATCCATCCATCCATCCATCCATCCATCCATCCATCCATCCATCCATCCATCAATCTGCATACTTTATGCGAAACACAATTTCATTGTGCTGTCAAACACAAAATCATTCCTGTGGTTTAATTAAAATTAAAATATGCTGAAAAATGTGAGGGGTAATTTGGGAAGGGCAATGGGTGATGTATGGGTTTGTATGGGTGATGTATGGTTTAGGGGCAGTGCAGGAGGTAGCTGCAGTGTGCCTTTGATATCAGAGAGACGCAGATGGTTGGACGTCAGCAGGGGGGCGGTATTATTGATTGACTGATCTGCATATTGTGATATGTTTGGGTACCATGGTATGCAGAAACATCATCCTCACCTATAACATAACAGTTGAACCTAACAGGGCACTGCAGAGGCAGAAATTACCACAGTAAAAGCAAGGTTAGGAAATGTTTCTATAATTTTAATTAGGAATGGTATATTACATTATTTCAAAGAACACATTTCAGCTATTAATGGAAAAAATATGTTTTTGAGTTCTAGTGCCTTTTTAGCCCTGCCAGGGATATCCTGACTTAGTCCCAAGGGTGTAGCGGAGTGATGCTAATTAAGGGCATTTTTCCGCAAAACATGAAGAAAATAATGCCTGGTTTAAAAAAAAGCTGCTACTGTCTGCACCGCTAAAATTGTGTCACACATAGAGACACATCGCCCTTAGGAACTGAACTAAAAGTGACACCTCACTCCAGAAACTTCACAAAAGTCTCAACAGAAAGAAAATGATAAAAAGATTTGGATTATCTTTTATCCCTTAAAAGCAGTACATGCAATCTTTTTTAGTTTTTTTAGAAAGTGTAATATGATTCATATGCTTTGAATTAACGTATTCTCTTTAGTTGCTGAACCAGTCAGACCAGTGAATTATCTCAGGTGGTGGGTGGGGGAACTTCAGGGTAGATGTCCGGGATAATCCTGTTCCAACTTCAGTTACAGGAACACTGAACAAACAACCCATTATACAAACACACACACACACACACAACTATTCAAAACATGTTTTCCAGTGAACAAGCTGAGTCTTGCCAGGAGTCAATAATAAAGAAAGCGGTTTCTTTTATGGCTTTGACGTTTTGTATCATAAATAAAGTGCACTTCTGTACATACATCCATTACTCTGCAGGTAGAGTGGAGATACTAGTTTTTAAAATACTTCTGTAAAAGCTGAAGTATCAACTCAAGCTTTGTACCTGTTTTATTTAAGTAAAGGTGTTTAAAAAAAAGTACTGTAATGCAGAACAAAAGCTTAGACTGCACTACAGAGTCCTATAGTGCACTCATACTTCTCTACATCCAATCACAATCAGATTCACTCTATCTGGATGGAGAGATTTATCTGGATAGGGGTTTTATTAAACGATGAGAAGCTGAAATGAAAACTAGCTGAAATGAAATAGGATAGACTGTTTTTAAAATGAAAGGAGATGAAATTTCAATTAATTGTGTGAAAATGTAAATTCCACATATGCAGTACCTACAGGCTCCATCAGAGGGAAGCATAACACCACAAACCCCATCACCAGGTTCTCTCCGTTTTATTTCTGACCTTCCAATTCTATCACCTATCATGCTGGTGCTTCCGAGTATGTAGATGACTGTGATAAATAATAGATTTGTGGTTACTGTATTAAAAAATGTGGCACAATTATACATTTAATAAAATAAAGTCAGTTCACATTGTTTATTGTTTAAACATGAATGTGAAAATTAAACAAGCATGGAAAACAATAAGAAATTGCTGAATTACCATAATCAACTACTTCAACTCAAAGAGAATGTGTACTACTACTCTTAGTGTGGTGTAATTATAAGGAAAAGTCTAATACAGACAGTATCAGTAATCCGTATCTCACAGTTTTAAAAGAAAGAACAAGCAAAAACATTCATTAAATTAAAGTCAAGTAAAGTTTAAGTCATTAGATGTGAAAATACACCCCCAGCCTACTCATTTATGTCATTTTCTTATAATCCAATCATGTCACAGCAGAGAAATGCAAAAGAATGGTTGGAGCTAACAGAAAGGCTACAGTAACACCCATAGATATCACTCTGTAAAATAGTGGTGAGCAGAAAAGCATCTCATGATATGGTATGACCAACATCAATGGATGATCTACAGCAGCAGGAGAGCACATTGAATTGTTCCACTTCTGTCAGACAAGAACAGAAAGCTGAGGCTCCAGTGTCTTTGCACAGACTCGCCATCACTGGACAGCTGAAGACCAGAAAATTAGGTCTGATTAACCTTGATTTCTTCTGAGGAACATCAGATAATGAAGTCAGAGCACAAATCAATGTCAATGTCACAGCAATGGTCCAATTATCATTTATTAATTGACAAGTATCACATTCTTTGAATCTGTGAAAATTTCTGGATGTTCTTGAAATGTTCAGAATGTTCCTGGAACATTACCTCTGTAAAGGCAAGGCAGGTTTATTTATATAGTGCCTTTCATTCACAACGATCATTCAAAGTGCTTTACAAATTAGAAAATACAAAAAGAAGTCAAATAAAAAAAAACATGTATAAAAAAGAATAAATAAAGTAAAAATAAATAAAAATGGAAATAAAAATAAAATAAGAATAAAGCATGAATGATCCAAACATGATTAAAACAAAGAGAAGTCAAATTTACATTTAAAACTTTCAAAAGAACAACAATGAATTGGAAATAATAATAAAATAAGAATGAGAATAAAAATAAGAATAAAACATGATTCAAACATGATTAAAAAAATAATTAACAAATCTAATTAGAATAAAACTGCCGTTACAAACGTGAACATTTTCAGTCTGGATTTAAATGTGTTAAGTGTTGTAGCTCTTCTAACTCACACTCTCTGTTAACTGGTTCCATTTAATAACAGTGTTGTAGCTAAATGCTTGTCTCCATTTTTATTTTTCACTTTAGGTGGCACTAGCTGACTAGTTCCTGATGATCTGAGAGTTCTGCTCGGCTCATACTGCTGGAGCACATCAGATAAATACACTGGTTCTGCCATTAAGACGTTCAGTTAATTGGGAAAATCGGCATGAATCAATTATTAAAAAACGGACCAGAAACTGGAGGGAATGTTGGGCCAACAGCTTTTCTTCTTTTCAATCTCCAGTTCTTTCTCCAATTTCTTTATTGTCTTAAATTCCCAGGAATTCCACTTCCACACCTCCTCCTCTCGTACATCCATCACTTTCATCTGACGCCTCTTCTTCTCCATGTTCCTTATGTTCCTCTTCATCTCCTCTCTCTTCTTTTCTTCCTCCTCCCTGATCTGACTCTCCTTCTCTACCCTACACCTCTCCTCTTCCTCCATCAGCGGGTGTCTCCATTCGTTCAGGCTGGCTGTGCTGATGTTGAAGATGCTTCGGTCTATGTTTTCCATCATGTCTATCTTCTTGAGCAGCTCTGAAACCTGGGTGAAGTCCCTGCTGTCCCGGTTATTCAGGATGTGGTATCTGCCTCCACACAGCTGAACGAGATTCTGGAGCTCCATGCTTTCATTAAGAAACCTCTCCACTGGTTTCCCCTCCAGTTGATCTCCACCAGTAAAGAGCAGCATGCAGATCTTCAGAGCTTCTCCTCCAAAGAGCTTCGGAAACCACTTCATGAAGTTCCTCTCCTCTTCTGTGAACCTCCCCAGCCTAATCACCAGCAGAAAGGCATCAGGTCCAGGTGAAGCCATTCTAAAGAACCTTGATACTTGGTCAGGTGACACCCAAATATCAGTAATGGGGGGTGTGTCTATCACAGTGATTCTTCTCCCTTCAACAGATTCCATCTCTTCCTGACAGTGTTGGGTGACAGAAACAGGTGAAGCTTCTGCTCTGAAAGCATCTTTACCCAGGATGGTGTTTCCTGAAGCACTTTTCCCAGCTCCAGAGGTGCCCAACATCATCAGTCTCAGCCCAGGTCTTACTGGAACATCTATGGAGATTGAGAATGTTGGATTTTAAATGTAGCCTAATATTAACTATTAAACATGCTTTAAAGACTTTGCAAGAAGGCATGGATCGGCAGTACATAAAATGATCGTAGAGTGAGAATGGTAATTAAAAGCATACATAAGAATTTAAATCTGTATTTTGGATATTTTAATAAATTGACCAGACTTCTGAATAAGATTGTAATATTCAATGCCGTCATTCACACAATTACATTTTTTGGCAACGCTTTTTTTTTGCACTGAAAATCCAACTCATTAGATAATTTTTTACTGTAACGTCAAAGACGGGAGTCAGACGCTCGCGGTAAAAACAAAACGAGGCTTTATTACAAGGCACGTTAACAGATAGCGTAGTGAAATAACAAACCAATACATCAGAGCCGAATCACAAACTGAAAACGAAACCATGAGCCAGAGGCAGTGTTAAATAAACCAATAAATCACAAACATAACAGGGGTGCGTTTCCCAAAACGTTCTTAACGCTAAGTACTTCGTAACTTCGTACTTACGAACAATCTTAAAATTACGAGCGTTTCCCGAAAGCCTTCGTAACTAACGTAGTACTTAAACTCGTTCGTAACTTTACGAGTGGTCTGACCCACTCGTAAATAACTAAGTTCTTCTTAACGTGGAATCCACGTGCAGTTCTGACTCAAAAACGAAAGAGGCCGCTTTTGATCCTTAAAAAAATGCATTTAAAGATGCATTCAGCATACGTATTTATAAAAAAATAAACAATAAAAAAAAGACTAAATTCCAGACTATTTAAATTAATTTATTAACCTGCGCATATTTATTCATAGTATTTGGGTTTATTATATGGTTGAAATAATCGTATTCACGTGAAGAAAAAGTTACAATTACCTACAAATATAATTTTTATTCACACATATCACACACATATGGATTAAATTAACGGTTTTCCCCAGTCTGACAGTCGTAGTAGTAAACAAATAAGTAAATATATTTTATTTGGCTTTTTATATCATACAAAATTATACCTTTGTGGCTTAATAATGAAGAACTGTATATAAATCGGTGGTCTAGTTTTCATCTGGCTTTGCCTTAAACCTCACAGACACGGGGGCGGAGCCACCAAAGTGCTACTTAAAGGTCCTTCGTAAGTATGGAGACTTAAGAGTGGCTTCTGGAAACAGTCGGAAAAATGGCGTTCTTAAAGTTAAGTCGTTCTTAAAGTTGTTCTTAAATCCCTAAGAACAATCGCTATCGGGAAACGCACCCCAGAGCAATAGGGTAAGGCAGAAACGTAGTCGAAAGAACAAACAAGGGTCATACACGGATAATTCAGACAGAAAATAAACGCTCAGTAATTCGCTGGTTAAACAGGGAAAATACCTCGCAGCAAATATGACAAACAAACGTGTATTCATGATCAGTAAATTACAAACACCTGAACGCAATCTAGGACCGGGGTTTGTCCATAGACGGGAACGGAAGAGTTAGAGATGGGAACTACAGAGTCTGGTAGGCGTGACATTTACATTTTAGTTTTGAAATTAATCAGATGCATACAGATGCATCAGATGCATCAGAAATTAATCAGATGCATACATTATATATATATAATGTAGGAG